>NC_044204.1:33467131-33614836 GCF_900880675.1 Sparus aurata | reverse complement strand
CTGGACGTCTGTGCATTCAGTCAAAGCTCAGCAGGCAGTTAGCCTAGCTTAGCTTAATGAATTGAAGCAAGGGGAAACTGTTAGCCTGGTGAAAAAACACCTCTTAAAGGCTAATAATCAACACAGAAATAGTTTTTTTAAATCAGTTCATTTGCTGAATTAAAGTTGCATCTGCTTCTTGGTGAAGAAATTAAACTGATTATTTACTTCCAGGAACAATTATAGAATCTAAAATTATTAATTTGGCCTGAGAAAAAATTAAAATCACAGTTTTAATGATTATAACACATTCATTTCTTTCAAAATAAAATTCTCTAGGCCATTGCTAGGTAGCTAATGTAGCCCAGCGCTAACAGAAATGTGAGCTGAACTTGTTATAGCAGCAGGCACCATTACGTTATAGAAAATGTTGATTTTTTTGTACACAGCTCAAAAATATACTGTAAAGATCTGGTAATTCCAACTTTAAAGGCTCATCAAAACACTAAAACACTGCCCAACACTTTGTATCAGACATAAATAAATACATTTTACAACTCTGGAACATTATCAGAGTCAGGCAAAGTCAGTTTTATGTTTTTTTTAACCAAAATCACGATCACAGACGGAGGAAATCACTTTAATCTTTCGTGAAATTGATCACGAGGTAAACAGCAGAGAAACAGTTCACGATATCTATTTGATTTGCTGTGTCTTGATGGATTATATGAACAGAGACTGACGGCGGGCCGATCTCGCTCAAATAAACGAGTGGCTGCAGCCGGTTGGAACGCGAAAGGAGAAAGAATGTGCGTGAAAAAACAAAGAGGGCGAGCGGAGAAAGAGTAAATGTTTGCTGACATTAAAGCGTTGAACGTTCGTGGACGTTTATGACAGAGAGAAGGAGAAAGAAAGAGTCGGATAAAAGGATAAATACAAGCAAAGAAAGACGGGTTGAGTTACATGACGGGGGGACCGGAGAGACGGAGGAGGGAGAGAGGGGGAAGGAATGTGTCCCACCGAATCACACCTTACACAAATAGACTGCTCTCCACTCTGTCAGAGCCAATTATCTGAGCAAACAGCCACCCTGATGTGTGTCTGTGTGTGGGCCGACACCCTCGCTGTCTCCCCCTCCCGCCGCCGCCGAGGTGTTTATCGCACGTCCCGCTACCGGACTTGTTACACGCTCTCGGCTATCGTAGGCGTCACCTCTGAGGTCCTCCTTCTCGTTTAAAATGTTTAAATGCCTGCAGTGATGAGTTCAGATAAGGTGCGAGCGCTCACCCAGTTTCCCAGCCAGCTCCGGGGCGTGTTCAGAGTCGCCGTTGGACGCTCCCGCGCCGCCTCTCGAGCTGGAGTCATCTGTAGAAAGACGAGAAAACATCGTTAGTGAACTGAAGGAGACCTGGTGCAGCAAACTCACACAGTCAGACAGATAAATAACGAGTCGTCTTGTTGCTGCAGTTGCAATAAAATAAGCTGCAAACTGAAAACAAACGTCACAAAGCGTCTCGACCGTCTGGAAATTAGGAGAGTTGTTTTTGGTGTTTTCTATCAGCAGCTGCAGACGTTTTCAGCAGCGGGGTCGTGATGTACGATCGCCTGCTGAGCGTAAATCCAAAAGTTTCAGTGATACATCGGTCTGCTCTCACAGATTGGATGCGGATGAAGCATCGCTGTCGTGAGCGTTTTACAAATATTAAGACCTCGGAGCACGAGCTGCACCGAATACCATGTTTGGGCTTTGAAGCTTCAGTGAGAATTACCTGTGAATATCTGAAGCTGTCGAGACTCGTGGTCATTATTCACCTGGAGTATTCTGGTGTTGTAATCGTGTGTCTAGACGCCTTTAAAACCTCACAAGTCAAGTGATGAGCGAGCGAGTTATGAGCTGTTGTGGACACGATGGGTTGAACCGGAGCTGATCAGAAACGCTCCCTCGCTGGGTTTTATTGCACTTATACGTCTCCATTTCTGACTCTTTTTTTTTGCTGCAGCCATTTCAAAACATCTTTCCTTGGGGTGTCAATCACCACGACGACGGAGGAAGCTTCAAAACTATGAAGCATTTGGACCGAGAGGAGATCAGACAGCTTCGTCTTTTCCAAAGTCAAATTCAAGGACTTTTTATTACATATTTAGATACAGTGCATATATTCAAAATGATGATTTCACTTCACTGCATTGAATCAGATGTGTTTGTGACATAAACAACCAGGATTATGTTTCGTGACATCATTCTACAGCAGGATGAGAAGTTTCAAAATGTGTCACCTGTTGTTAAGTTGACTTTGCTTCCTGTAACCTGTCGTAGTTTCAAACTCTTTATCCAAAATCCAAGAGCTTTTTTAGATAAAAGAAAAAAATGGGCGTATCAGCGGTCAGAGTCTGATGACAGAGACGCTGGAGGATCGATTAACTGAAGTGGCAGGTAAAATCTGACCAATGGTGAAGCTGGACTCAGAGGACTAAAGCCGAGTGCAGCAACTTTCAAAAATTTCCATCTACTTCTTTATTCTGACGCTCCATAATGACGAATAATATACGTATGCATGTCCTGATTTGTATTTCAACTAAATGGCGAAGAAAACTGTAACATAAATCCTACAAGTTCCATCACGTTAAAGATGCAACAATCAGCTGATTCATCGGTCATTTTAGTTTAAGTTATTTTTTAGTAAAAATAAAATAAATTCTCTGATTTCAGCTTCTCTGTGATTATTTTAATCCTCAGCTAAATTAAACTTAATATTTTGTGAATAAAACACAACATTTTCAGACATCAGCTTCTAAGTTATGAACGTTTTTCACCATTTTTTAAAAATATTTTATGAACCCCACAACTCAAAATAATCAAGACGATGATTGACAGATTATACGACATTGAAAATAATTGCTGGGTGCAGCTTTCTGCAACATGCCTCCATCTTTAACCCTGAAATATTCATTCCTGCTCATGCCACTGAGAAAGAAAATGACATTCCTGGATAAACGACGTCGAGCAAAAGAGCAAATTCTTTCTGCAACATCTTTACTGTATGTGCCGTTATCTGGTCCTCAGTATCAGATTGCTTTCACTCTCCTGTGTATCAGATTCCCTCTCTCAGCATGTCTTCATACATTGATTACCCAAAAAAAAAGACACAAACATCTGTCTGAACCGTCACGCTGGGAACCGCTTCAAGATGGAACCAATGTATCCGAGGGGCCCTTTAACAGGAGAGTCGGCTGATACGCAGCAATGTCAGCTCTGTCAAAATACACGAGGTGGAGGAGGAGGAGGTGGAGGAGGGAGGTGGGGGCACGATTAACTTCGCTTGAACCTGAAACTTCAACCAAAACCTGATGGTAGTTATGGAAAAGAAACAGGGAACCAAACCGCCGCGGACCACCTGCAGGAAACTCACGAAAGAGTGCGTGCGTAGTTGTAAATGGATATGTTTATCGCCCGTGTTGGTACGTACACACATCAGAGCGCAGATTTTTTTTTTTTTTTTAGAGAGGACCAACCTGAAAGCTCGGAGTGATTAATGCAGCGCCAAATGTCTTAAAAGCATCACTATTTGGACGATGGAATGAACGACGCATTCGAAATGCAAATACGAGGCATGACCTGCATCCTCGGGGCCGGTATTAATAGCGCGCTTGGCAGACGCTTTGCATGTGTGCGCGCTCGTGTGTGCGTGTGTGATATGAATTCCTACATGGGTGTGTCCGTGCATGTGTGGCTGCGTGTCTTCTGACGTTTTTTAACTAAGTGGTAACTTGAGGTGCCGGTATTCCCGTTGCACCCTCGCTCCCCCGCCTCCCTCCTGCCACATGCACGGCGTGTTCTGAGAAAGGGCAGCGCGTTTGAAGCCAGGCGGCGTGGCTGTCTGATCTGAGGAGGGAGGGGGGGGGGGGAACATGGTTTAGCACTCTTAACAGCTAGCAAACCCTCCCCCCCCCACTCCCCCCCCCGGGCCCGGTGCGAGCCTGTAAACCTTCGCTTGGCAGACCTCCTACAGACCCGCTCGCAGAGGGGGGGCTGGACCGCTTCCACCGTCCGTACAGTGCAGCCATACATACCAACGTTTCAAAGTATTCCCCCCAAATTCAAAACATATATGTGTGTAGCAGCCGCATGCAGAGACAAACCAGCAACAGGCAACAGGAGATGATAGATCTGAGATTCAGGTAACATAAAGAGTCTTCTGTATTATATGTACTTCATTTTATACGAGTAAAGATATCTCGAAGTTACGTCTGATCTGTCAGTTTCTGTCAGACGCGGTTGTTCTTCTCACTTTGCCTGGTTGCATGAATCAAATTTATGAATCAAAACATGCTGGATGTTAATGAATCTGCTCTGAAAGGGGTAGAAAGAAAACTTAAAGGGATAATCCGGTGTAAGTTTAATCCCTCTCCAGAGATCAAGTTAGATGATTACCGAGTGCGGTTAGAAATGCTCAATTCCGTTCTTTTCCCTGTCCGCTCTCGATAATAACTGTTATAAACTGGCAGGTAAGACACATATGAACTTTGATTGCTTTTCCATGGAGTCATAATCAGACATTTTCATCCATGAGCCGCGGAACTCTACTGCACTCGGTAATCGACTCGTCGGGACTTCCCGTCAACAGGAAGCTGCTGCAGAAGAGTGGTAAATTTAGTCAGCTTTTCAGTAGAAATCCAGCTAAGCTAGCGGAGGTTAGATGCCCCGGACTATGTGCTGAGACCCTATTTGTACTGTTGCTGAAGTTTGGTGCTGTTCTGAGCATTATTTGTGGCTTTTTGGTGGCGGTTTATATTTGGATCCATTTACTGCAGTGTGTTGTTGTCGTGCGGTCGTTTCTGAGGTTGATAAAACTCCGTAAATTAGCGGTCTGCTAACTTGATCTCTCGAGAGGGAGTCTAACACAGTTTCACGGTGATTTAGACCATGGATTAAACTTACACTGGAATATCCCTTTAAGTTGTGTTTGTTTTGACTGTAACGAGCTGACTGGAAGATGACCAACGGGCTGCTTTTATAGCAACATGAACACACATGAAGGTGGGTAAATATCGACATTTAAGGGTGAAGTTCATCCAGTTTTCAGGAGTTTTTGATGAATAATATCAAATATAAACGTGTCTGTCACTGAGTACTTGACAGTGGAGTCCAGATGACTGACGTGAACAGAGTTAATGTCCGACTGTAAACCAGCTGACGCCTCCATTATCACTTCACTCAGGAAGCTTCCATCCAAAGATATTCAGAACAGAGAACTACAGCCCCTTGTGCGTAACTTTGTCGCCCAACACCTCGACTGAAACTCCACTCCCTCACATTTATACGTTATAAAACACGTGGCACCTTCTAAAACCTTCCAGACCTTCAGCGAGTCAAACTGGAACTGTGTGAAACCTGCACATCCCACTCCTGTCGGCGTGTTCCACATCGAGGCTTCAGGAACAGTTTCTGCCAGCCGAGTCTGTTTTACACCTTTCTTCACTTCTGTTATACGAGCGCGGCGTCGGGAGTCGACTTTAATGTTTCGCTGTTTGTTTCAAGTTGAACACACACGGAGTAGAAAACATATTCCCTCCCCGCTTCAGCTGTTTTCAATAAACAAAGTGTTTTCTTCTGATCCCGTTCCACCTTCTAATGTTGGGCCAGATACTTTGGCTGGAGATTACAACAGCTAATCCACACGCACACACACTCACACGGCCACGGGTACAGTTGGAGAAGCAGGCGTATATAAGTTTAGAGTTAAAGCAACACCGACGATTCACTGTAAAGAAAGAAGAGTTTAAACCTCAAACTAAACCAACAAACTACGAGATTCAATCATGACCTTAACAAAACGCTCAAACAGGCATTTTTCTACTGAAGTTCTTGAAACATTAACCCTGAAAACAGCTGTTGTTGCTGCTGAGCTCATTTTAAAACATGCGTTGTTGTCAGAATGTCAGTGTGAAATATCTGAATGAAGGTTGACTTGATTGGGAGAATCTTTGGGGGGAGAAAGCTGAATAAAAGGTTAAAGTACAGGACAATTATTAGATTGTTAAATGGTTGTGTTGCTCACTACAGACTTCGGCTAACTTCCTGTTTTTTGTGCACGGCTAACTAAAACGGGAACAATATAATTTAATCGTGCAGCTCTTCTAAGACTTTCCTAATTTTACTTGTCTTGTGAATCGCAGGGGTTGTGATGCTTTAAAAAAACAAAGATCCACGGCTTTACATCAGCTTCTTTCACTCTGTAAGCTTTCAGAAAGAAAAGCCTGTCAGACGCTTTTTGTCCAGAGCGACTTACAATAACTACATTTGTCACGAGAGAGAAACCGCGACATCACCGTTGATGGAGTAAAAAAGAATATAGAAACAATTGTTAACCTCGTCTGTTGATTGGCCACTTGTAACGGATTCAAAGGTTAGCTATGTAGCTACAACAAAATCATGTTGTCGGACGCTCGACCTTCAGTGTAAGTTGACATCACAAAGTGAAACTCTGATATTTTGACATTAACTGCAGTTAATCACTTGCAGCTCCAGTTTGCTGCAGACACGTCTTTCCTCGCACCACACGGGCTATAAAACACATTACAGCCACGCTACGTTTATAATGTATTTTATTTGTTTGTTTCAGCTTTTTAAATCTTTGTTTCTCTTTATTTCCACCCTCGACTCTCCCTTCGTCCTCTCACTTCTTCTTCATGTTCCGCCTCTTTTCTTCTTCGTGTCTTTTCATTCCTCCCTCCTTTAATCTTCGGAGGGGGGAAACAGTTCAACAGTGTGCTACATTTCACACATTCACTGGCGAGGGGTACCCATGAATGTGTGTGTGAGTGTGTGTGTGTATTTGTGTAACCCTGTCTTGTATTTACTTTTAGGTCTGTAGAAAAAAGGCAGCATTGGACACGCACGGAAATATGAGTCCCAACAGGCCAGAGTGTGTGTTCAAGTGTGTGTCTGTGTGTGTGTGTGTGTGTGTGTGTGTCCAGGGGGCCAGTGTTTTCCTAAAGGGTCGTGTCCTTCCAGGTTTTAATATAGAGACACTGGATATGTGGACAGAACCTCTGTGCGTGCATGTGCCGAGAGAGGGAGCGAGATGTTTCTGTGTCGCTTGTTGCAGCATCACGGCCAAAACCAGCCTGATGGGAGTTTGTGTATCTGACAAACCCAGAGAAACCACCGTCAGGCCCCCCTTAAGAACCGCTTCCAGGCTCGAGACGGGCCCGGCTCGCCTCACACTTCATCCGCACTCGATGTTTCACTTCATAATTCAGACGGGAGCTACCGCAAGTGAGCGTGTTTCGCATTACATTGGAAGAGGAGGCATTGTTCGCTGAAACCTGGCTCCCAGGAGGGTTTATTTCTGCTTCAGCAACAATAGCTGCTCTTAGATAATTCAGGGGATCGCAGTGAAACCGCAGCTGAAGTTTAGACAAAGTCGACTGCATGAAAATTATTAGAAGCACCATAAAACAGCCTTCAAACGTCACGCTGATTGTGATTTAACTATTTTTACGACTGCAGAAACACGTTTTAAGAAAGTTGCCGTGCAGAAGTTTTTCCGACGTTGATTCTAAGCCACGGCCGGGCTGACTGACGACGCCATCATCCATCGCTTTGATTAATGATTACTGAGCTCTGTGTCGTTGTCATACTGTGATTTAAAAGGCAACAAAGAGAGCATAAAAAAAAGTGGATTCCAGTACCGACACCTCGACTTCGTTACTGTTTCCTGAACAACTCTGAGCCTCTTCGAGCAAAACCAGTTGTTCTCCTTTATCTCACTAGCCCTCTTTAGATAGAAAAGGCAGCACATTTGCTCCAAGGTAAGGACGGCAATGTGCCGGCCTGTCTTTCTAAAACGGAGGCGTAATATTCCTCCTTTTCCAAAAGCCCGCCTCTGAGGTAGGCGTAAACATGTGACGTGACGTGAAGCTGGAAGTTGGGCTGTGAACAGCTCTTCAAAATAAGAGCTTTACATTGCACCCCATTGGAGTTTAGAACTGGGTTCTTAGCGGGGGGCTTTTAAGTTGAAAGTAGCGACTGTCCTTAGCTTGCCGCTACAACAACAAGCTAACACAACCAAACAGCTACAAAGACCGAGGAGACGCTAGCATCTCCTGGATCTCAGCGGCTGTCCAGTTGTTCATCTGAATGTCCGCGGATGAAATGAAGGACTGACTGCTTTGATCAGCTGTTTCCTGTGCACAGTGCAGGTCATCGACACCTCCGCCCCCCTCACACAGAGGCCGGCACATTTCCGCCTCGTTTTTAGATAGCAGGCGAGGCGGAAATAAGTGTATCCTCCGAGGCAGCAATTCGGTGGACCAAAACAGACCCCCAATTTGCCGCCCTCTGTCTAAAAACGCGGACTGAGCCGCCAAAAGGACGGGAAAATTGGCGGCTTGGTGCTCTGTCCAAAAACGGCTACTGACGATGATGAAATTAACTCCTTAGGTATTGCCGACATTCGACAATTCGGCAGTTCAGTCAACGCCATGGAAGTATCACAGTTACAGAGGTGGCAGCGGTGTGACTGAGGTCGATGTTGGAGGGATGTGAAAGTCGATCTGACTTTACCAGCGACACGAGACAAGTTTACATGAGAAGTTAACTACAGCGGGGAGCGAATGAGTAATGGTGAGGGGACGAAGAACCTCTTCCTTCCTTCCTTGTTCCTTCCTTCCTTCCTTGGTTTGTTTGTTTGTTTCTTTCTGTCTTTCTTGCCATTTCTGGAGCAACAGAAATGACCATTTTAGTTGTTGCCTTCCTTCTTTTTGCATTTAAGGTTTTTTACAAACACTCTGCTTCTCTGTCCTCAGTAGGATTGTTTAGTTTAGTCTGCAGGAGGTTTTGCACTTGATATTTTTGTCAGTTCGTTTGGAGCCGCAGTGACTGAAAAAGACAAATAAAAGCAACTCAAATTTTAAAAACTGCAACACGATGAGCAGAAAATTCTAAATCAAGACGCCTGAGGACCGAAGTGACTTCTGCTCGAGTCAATGAAGGGTTACTGTAAGATCGAAAGATGCTATTTTAGCACGGAGGGATCGAGTACGATAATAAATGTTATTTTTGGGGCGTCAGACAGACGAACTCTCTTCTCCTCCTCTAAAACCCGACCAGCAGAACAAACACAGCTCGTCCTCCAGCAGTCGGTCGGCCTGTCAGTGCGCTGACCCTCCGCTTAAACACACACTGTCATTATAACTCCATCGGCTCAGTGATACTCTGGAAACAATAAAACCACATGTTCTGTGGTTCTTTCCTGTGTTATGAGCCTGTTATTGCTGCGTTTTCTACACTGCAGGGTTTTTTGTTTTTTTTAATTCGTGGGTGAAGAAAGAGACGTCCAAGATCTCTGCGACCCGACGTTCCACACATACCGTCCTCTCCGGCCACAGTCGCTTATTTATTTGAGTTTATTTGCCACAAGTTGCAACATTATTCACAATTTACGCGCTGTGGCTCCATATTGACACTGTATACTGCAGATATTCTGTGGAAACACGTCTGCAGCTCGCGTAATCGATGAACACGAGGACGAGACGAACCACAAAACTCTGCAGGAGGATGTCAACGTGACAATAAATGGCTTTTTCTTAATTCACCCAAATAAATCCTGAATAAACTGTTTCATGGTGACAAAGACTCAACGTACTAATGACATTGGACCTAAAGTTGGGAATGTCGATACACCGTCTGACTGAGTTTGTTTGCTGTTTCTCTCTGTTTTATATGACCAGATCAACATATTTAGACAGTTTACTCACTAAATTATGTATTTCAGAAGATTATACTTTCCTAATATCTGATGTTTTTGGTCTTCTTGGACTTTAGAATCATCAATAATTCTTGTGTTTTCGACTTGGGCTGGGTGATATCTCCTCAAAATAACTCTGCTATATTTTTAGGCTATATCAACACACACACAGTGGATATCTCTGTATTTTTAAATCTCCTCAGCAGCACCTCAACATGTTAGGAACGGGTGACAAAATGTTAAACCTTGATATCTGTGTTGTGATACTGTAGTATGTTGTGTTGATCTAATCCAGTCTGGGAAATTCAGAAAATTAAACCACTTCACTTTTCACTTTTTTGTATTTTTCCCGTCAGTCTTTGTTAGAACTCCTCTGATCGCTCGACCTCAGGACACGATGTGTTCTTAGAAGCCATTTCACAAAATCCAACATCCGTTGTTTTGACACTCGTCCAGAAGAAAACAGTCGTCGTCTCCTCGCTCCTCTCAAGAGAAAAACAGCGAGATGTGTGTTAGCGTCCACGTCTGCACACGTGTTCTGCTCCTCCACACACACACACACACACACACACACACACACACACACACACACACACACACACACGTCACTGTGATTTACTCTCTCTCCCGCGGCGAGGCTGTGTAGCCGCATGGAAATCATTATAACTTGTGCTGCTACACAGTCGTCCATTAACAGCGTGAGAGAGAGAGAGAGAGAGACGCTGGAAGGAGCTGCGACGGAGAACGAGACGGAGAACCGACCGACGCTCAGACGAGGTCGAGAGGCGGCGGGAGAGAGATGAAAAGACACGACTCGGAGAGGAGAAGGCGACAGCGCGGAGAGAGATTTATTAACTGTAACCGCAGAACAGACAATCACACACTAACAGCTCACTGCTACTCTATGTGGCCGACAACACGGGCTGAGATGACAGATTAACAGCTTGTGTGTGTGTGTGTGTGTGTGTGTGAGTCCAGAGTATTTAGTGCGCAGTGTGTTCGAGGTGATGACATCGCCAACGTTCATTAAATCACTGAATCACAGAACCAGTCTCCAACATTTACAAGCCCTCATAAGGTAAACATCTTCTGCTGAAATGTTTCTGGAACGTCTGACCTCATCATCATCATCATCATCATCACACACCCTCCAACACCTGACGGGTTTTCTGCTTCAAATATTCAACCTCCCCCTCCCTCCTTCCGCCCCCTCGGACCCCTCGGACCTCTCGGACCCCTCGGACCCCTCGGACCGGGCCAAGACAACAACAAACTCTTTACGAGCACATTTTTACGAGGCTATTTACAAATGTGATTACACGTCGTGCTGTTTCGGGGCTCTGGCGCTCTGAAATATGATGAACACACGTCAACGTTCGGCCGGGAATCGCTTCCAGCTTTCTGACCCATTTTATACAAACCTGTGTGTGTGTGTGTGTGTGTGTGAGAGCCAATCACACACACACACACACACACACATTTACACAGAAACTATTTCATATAGCGATCTTGGTATGTGGTTGATTAAGAAAGGTTTGTGGTTGGCGAGAGTTTCAGCGTGAAGGCAGATCTAAGAGAGGTTCAGGATGTGTGTGTGTGTGTGTGTGTGTGTGTGTGTGTGTGTGTGCGCGTGTGTTATTACATGGGTCTTGTTCCTCTTCCTGCAGGTTCAGGTAACAAACTAAAGAAAGACAGCCTCATCCCTGCTGATGTCTTGTCGTAAATCATAAATGGACAATCGACAAATCTGCGTCCAGGTTTTTACGACGCAGGAAACACATCAGTTCTGATCTTCGGCGCCTCTAACACGTGCAAACGGTTTCAGTTTTTCCAAAAGTCACTGCATCCAAAAAAAGGCGTCCACCTTTATTCCTCAAGTGGAACAAAATGTGCAATGTTTAAGTCACAATTGAATTAGGATGCATTGAGGGAAAACTGCTTTAAGCGTGATGCGGGTGAGACAGGACCCGAGTTTGTTCCAGGTCCTAACAGCCGGAGCTGGATTGCATAAGAGGCGCTAAATGTTTGAAGTCGTATTTCAATTCCCTGCAGCGTGGATGTAATGCTAAAAAATGCTTTGGATCGCCGTCAAGAGCAACTCCGCGAGTGCTTTCCTCCACTCGATGCCAAACATCTCAACACATTTAACTGACGCTGGTTAAGTAGGTTTTTTGAAGCATTTTGTGGGAAACAAAGACGAACATCTACAGGCCGTCAGTGCACATCCATCTGTATTCTGCTGCTGATCCTGGGCCGGGTCGGGTCTGCAGGTAGTCCAGGGGTCCGTTTATAAAACTGACTTACGATCAGCTTTAATCTCAAGTATGATTTCAATAAGAATGCGTGTATAAGTGGTTATTTATTGAACCTTTCTATGGCAGAGAAATGATCTTATATCTAAAGCAAAGACCAGATTTGACTTTAGTGATTCTCCAGCTGGTCGTGTCGGAGGAAACACACGTGTCCAAACCTCTGGTGAACTTTATGAACAACATGCAGCGGCAACACACTCCAAAGCTGCTTGCCTTTGTTTGTTCAGCCCCTATTTAGTGGACTGAATATTGTGTTCGCTTGCTTCAATGAAGTAATAAGCACGCCGTAGGAAATTACGTTAATATCAAGTTTAAGGACAGATCCAAGAACTTGTTTTTATAAACGAGGCCCCTGATGTTCCTCCGCCGTCCTCCAGGGGGGTCTTGAAGTGTCCCCGACCACAGTACCTATCCCTGCAGGTGTTTGACCAACACTGAATCATTCAGAACTCATTAGAACTAATAAGTAAACACACAAGACTTATGAAACTGGAAAGACCTGGAAATAAAGTATAAAAATGACTGAGCATCTGGTGAGTGTTTTCATGGGGGTAAGACCTTGATCGCCCAAACGCTGCCACGTTAAACAATATTCACTGTGAAACCACCTAATTTCATCACAAAACAAACCGTTCTTCTGTCTTTAAATTCTCTCATCATATCTGAATACAGGGAGCCACACATACCGCTCCGAGCTCTGAGCTTTTTTCCTCCAGCAGCATTATTTCTGCTTTTCTAACCTCGTGCCTCGCTGGTCCATCCGTGGAAGTTCTGCTCACGGCTGCAGCGGGAAAAAACCCCCAAAACAGCTGCGCTGTGTATTCTGAAGTTCTGACCGGAGATGTTGAACATTTCAGGCTTATCTAACCCATAATCCCCTGCAGCGCTCCACCTTCTCCGCCTGTGTTCTCGCCCTGCAGAGGTAAACACTCAGTGTGTGTGAGTTTTCTGCACCGAAGTCAAACGGAGCGCTGCTTCACTCGCAGACTAAACAAAAACCGTCTGAATGCCAGCATCACGTTAGAGAGAGAACAAGAGGAATAAAATGTGAAGGTGCATGCATCTGTGTGTGTGTGTGTGTGTGTAGAAGTGTGTGTGTGTGTGTGTGTAGAAGTGTGTGTGTGTGAGACTCTAAGCAGAGCTCTGTATTTCCTGAAGCCGAGCTCACCGCAGTTTGATCTCGTGCCATGAATGGGCTCAACACACTAATTACAGCCACCTGTGTTTGTGTGTGTGTGTGTGTGTGTGTGTGTGTGTGTGTGTGTGTGTGTGTGTGGGTGTGTGTGTGTGTGTGTGTGAGGTATGAGGGAGGAGGGTGACTGTATGGCGACCTGTTTCCACTCCGTCCACGCACACATACACACATTAAGAGAGGGAAAAATAACGTGGCGTCATCCTTTAAAGGTGCCGGTTGGTTTCCACTCCTCAGTTAACCTTCAGTGTAAGTGAATCAGCCCTTATATTCGCTTTGGCCTCGGAAATGTCTCAGCGGCACGTCTGAGTCCTTCTGTCCAGCTCGCTTATGTTTTTTTAGGTCCAAACACGCGAGGAAACTCAAATCTATTGGGCCCGTTTCTGAAGTGTGAGTGAGAGACGCAGAGCGAAACTGACGGGGCCGATTGTTTCATTGATCCATCAGAACCTCTGACAACGTGCTCGCCACAAATTGCTCGCTTTGAAGCCGCGTTTTCCGTGTGTGCAGCGAGGCCACGATGACGCACGTTTTCACCTTTTTCCAAGTGCGCCTGAGACAAATTGCCTCGTTACAGAAAAGCAGCTAGAATAACACGATGAAACGGACAGAGAGGATCTGAAATGTTTTTCATTTTTGTTCCTGCAGGTTGGATGTTTGAGCTTCACTGTGCAGAATGGAGAAAGTGTAATTTGACACTGGAAGGCTGTTTTTTTATTCATCTTTAATTACTCAAAGTGCACATTTGTTAGATTTTAAAGGAGCAGGTCTCTCTTATAAACACACCTTTTTTGGGCTGAAGTGGGAACACGAGGGTGTGAATGACGTCTTTTCAAATAATGTCATCGCTACGAGGGCGAGAAGATGATGACGGAACTTCTCAATTGTTGGGTGGACTGTTCCTTTAGGAGGCAGGCCAATGAGCATGAGTTGTGACATTGCAAATAAGTTGGAAGCCTATCCTGATGTGTACTTTATAAAACAGACTCATAATCAATTATGTGTTTTACAGTTTGACTCAAGCAGAAAACAACATAGTAAGTAAGTTTAAGTACCAGTATAATGTTCCTGCAGGTGATGTCAGGGTCGCACAATTTTGGACGTACACTCGTCAAAGCCTCCGGTGAGTTTTGCATGAGGTTAATTAACAATATGCAGCTGTAACACACCACCAGGCTGCGTCTTTATTTAGTACATCAACTAACACGTCACATCAAAACCCGACGGAGGCTGTCTTCCGGGGTAAAGTTCACGGAAGTCTCGGTCCGGAGGGCTGACCGTCGCGGAGATTTTTTTTCATCATAAACACTCAGTGAGTTAAAGTTTTATTTGCCGGTGACAGACGCCGTTTATCGGGCAGAAATGTGACGAGGAGTCTGTAGGACGGGCGGGAGGAAGGACGCTTCTCCACGTACAGCTGCGGTATTTTTCCTTGTTGCCAAAGACAGTTACAGTTACTACGTTACCTTCGTTTGGTTCTGTAACGTTGCTTTGTGGGACATTTCTCTGTATTAAGTTGAGTGAGGGATCTGTGCAGTTAACAGACCATCAGATAGACACGCCCTCCACAATACTATCAGACAAGTATCATATACAGAAGTTATCGAAATGTTACATAAATAAAATGTTTAATTTAAAAGAAATAAATCGAGGTTTGTATCGAACCGTGGGTCAAAAATCGTGATACAAACCGAATCGTGAGTTTGGTGTATCGTTACAGCCCTACACAGCAGTGATCAAAGTTTGATTTTCCCGGTCGGTCCCTGGTTTATTCCTGAATAAATCTTCATTTGTGCTGCTTTAATATCAGGAGAAATCACAAGTGCTTTCAATTTGTGTTGATTTAAATTGTACAGATCACAAGTAAGGTACAAATACTCTTAGCACAAGGTTTGTATACTCATGAAAAGTTGAGAAGAAAGATTTTAATGAGGTTCTGCAAAATGTCAGACACACACACGAAACAAGTCCAAGGCTAGGATTTGTCGTAAAGACGGACAGAAAGCGACTTCCCGTGTGTTCGATCAGGAAGCACGCGTTGTCCTCGCAGATAAAACAGTCGGTTTCATGTAAAAGCAGTAAATATGAACACGATCACAGCTCAGAACATCTGGTGTTCTCGTGTTTCACTCCTCCAACAATGTAACTGTGGAGTGTTTCTCATGAGAGCGACTGGCTTCAGATGAAGGCCGGGCAGTCGTCTTAAGAGCTGAATAATAACAATAATAATAAAAAAAAAAGCCATTGAGAACAGCAAAGCTCCTAAAGTTCCCAGTTCCTCTTTAACAAAATCCCCAATAAGCCAACGCTTCCAGGTAACTAATTTAAGCCAGGGAGCGGAGTTTTGGCTAAAACGGTTGCCAGTAAAATTCAGTTCCAGGAAGTAAGATCTACCACCCCTGCAGGACGAGAATAGTTCCAGACCCCTCGGCACTGAAACTTTTATAGATACAGCTGTATTATATCGTACCGCTCGCTCCCTTCTCACCCTCGGCGTGTCCTCGCTCCGATCGTAACTCACATCCTGTTTGTGCAGAGCTCAGTTAGCGCTCTTGTTCACACCGACTCAGGATGGAGAGCAGAATCTGTGGTGTCAGTTTTCAGGTGGTCGACATCATCCGAGTCACCTTAATGCATTATTAATAGAGTCTGCTCAGATGTGATGATCAGTGAGTCGACTTCATCTTCATCACGACCGAGTGGAAGTGTTCAGTTTTTAACGTCCACTCTTCTCTCGTCCAGATTTCTGCAGCCGGTAAATGTTCGTTCATGCTTCACAGCTGTGGACTTCCATACGGACAATAAAAGCTTCTGCACATACTACATACGACTGGTGGTCCACATCTGCAGATGTGCTTTACACTCTGCAAAACCTCCCCCTTTTGTTTTAGAGCCAGCAGGTTTAACATGAAGTCTAAACCTTTATCAGCAAATTAATATTTGAGTTTGATTTATTAAATTAAGCTTCTTTTTCATGTGCTGAGATTTAAATGAAGGAGAAAAACATTTATTTCCATCTTTATTCGTCTTTACAATCATTTACGTAACGTCTAAAGACATTAGATTAAATTAAACATGTACCTACAGTACAGAGAGGACTGAAAACATTCAGATAAACCAACAGATTCTCCGCAACCAAACTTTCTCTGCAGCAGCTGGAAAGATCGAATGTCTACATCTGGAAGATTATCCACAAGAGCAAAAACACTTTAGCGGGACAGAATCGCACCGCACACCACCGACAACTTCTCCTTTTGTTCAGATTTCCTTCAGGTATCTGCGAGCGGGAAACTTAATTCCTATCTGCGTTCCAACTGCCGACCCTGGTCTGTAATCTGCCTGCAAGGAGGCAAAAGAAAAGGAATTTTTCCACTCAGTATCAATAAAGCATCACATTATGAACCGATTCCGAATCCAAGTATTTCACTGACTCTTTCGGGGGGAAGGAAGAGAGAGTTCAGCCGTGTCGCTTCCAGCTGACAAAGCACAAATCCTGCCCTGTTCAATCTCCGTCTGATATTATCCAAATACACAAGATGTGATTAACACGCCAACATTTTTATGGGGCGTTAATAAGTCCAGATCCATTTTTTTTTTCCAGCGGAGTTTCCCCCGAAGAATCAGCTCTGGTATATTTTCAGACGCTGCGGCCGGGCACGGGCCGTTTAGCCTTGGCGGTCGGGTTTAGTTAACAACGAGGTCTGGGTTTGGTTATGACATGAAAAATGTTGAGAGAACCAGCAGAGAGAAAATACACGGAGCACCGGGGGCCTCTCCTCCTCTTCCTCCTCCTCCTCCTCCTCCTCCCGACGCCGAACACGGAGTACGTCGGAGCAGAGAGCATCAACAGAGCGATGAAGTAACACGCAGGCACGAGGCGCGAGTGGCTCCACACAGCCGCTCATAAACGTCACACAGTGATGAGGTTTACGAGTTCTGAAAACACACAGCTCGGGATCAGGTTTTTGGGGTTTTCTGTTGATATATATGCGCACGCGTGTCGGCATCTGGTCGAGTTCATTTCGTGTTCTAAGTGTCTTTCGTCCTCTTCGTTTCTTGCGGAGAGCGTGCTCGCTCACGGAGCTGTTATAAATCAGCGTTCACACTTCAGCGACGGAGCAGCGGGGTCAAGTGCGAATCACAAACTGAAATTTGCCTTAAAAAAAAAAACGCAGAGACGACGTCGACTCCACGCGGGAATACGGATTAACTTCCAGCTGCGGCCCTGAAGCCTTCGACCCTCCGCTCGGCAGACTGACGTGACGGAGGCGATTCCAGTCAAGGGCAGAAATGATTCAGCGGAATTACCGAATTACTTCACGTCCGCTGCTCACAGGAGGGTCTCTGAGATCACAGGAGGGGAAACTGTGTGTGTGTGTCAACATCCAGTAATGTGAAGGTTACACAGATTACATATACAGTCGGAGGTATGAATGCCAACTCGCTGCAGATGAGATGAAACAGCTCTGACTCCGACACAACGTCCGAACGAGGCAGCACAACATCTGTATCATCCAACCGAGTACTGATGAGCGTCCGTGAGCAAACCCTTCAGCGCTGACAGCGTGCAGGAGTTCACCACCTTCCTGCGAGTGACTTCATTTCTCCGACGCACCTGTCGACCAGGTGTGCATGACACAATGTTCCCCTAACCACACGACGCCATCACCGACTTAATCCCGTGGAAACCGTCTTCGGTTACTCTGAAGATCAAAATTAAGAAGACTCATTCTCCCTCAACGAGCTTCTGATTACATCTCGAATATCACCAACACTCGTCTGCGCTTGTCGGTTTCATAACAGCGCGGAAAAAGAAAAGAAGGAGCCGTAAATACTCGATACAGATCCATGACTGTCGTCTGACGCTTCAACTACACACAGAAAATTATAAATTAAGAAACTCTTGATCGGCTGCAAGATGAACTTAGACCTAAACTTTCAAAATCGTTAAAATTTTGACTGTTTACAGCTTCTAATATGAATTGTAGAGATATTTACAGACATTTTACGAAGGATAAACTTCTTTAGATGGTTTTCAAGATGGTCGTTAATGTAAATATACATAAAAACAGACTTTCCCAGGGGTGAGTTTATGAGTAAATGTGTATATATCGATACAAAGCTGTGCAAATATTCACATGCACATCAAAAAATAAGTTATTTGGTTCACAGGCGCTCTTTGTTTTGCTTTAAGCGACCACGAGGCGATCAATTTGTGACCCGCTCCTCTGAGACCGTGTGAACCCAGAGTTATGTTCTGAAGGGATGCAGAAAAGGTGCGCTGTCCGTTTAAGATGCACCAAGTCGGATATATTTAGTCATTTGCTTCAACCTCAAACCATCCCGGCTCATAAAAACTACTGTCACGTCCCAAAAATAGAAGATGCGCCCATCAGCAGAGTGAAGCCGCTCGCTCGTCTGCGAGAAGCTCGGCTGCAGATCAGGAGGCAGAAACGTGACAGTAACTCCTTCAGGACGACGGACGGGAAGAAACCGCTTACTGCTGTTCTGTCAGACAGAACCGGACTGATACCGGGTCAACAGTGCCGACACCAGAACTGATATCAGGGAGTGAAAGATGCTGATACTGATATATCACACATAAGTTATCAAACACTTCTAACACAGATATGTAACCAGTGTTTTACAGTGCTGTTTTTTTTAAGAACTTGTATTATGTGTTATTCCTATTATTGTTATTCTCTTAACTGGGTCATGTTTTGTTCAGGGCTGATTCTGATTATTAGTAATCAAGCAGAACGATAGAACTCACATTTGGAACTGACATACAATTGCAGTAAAAATAAAAAATCTTGGTGTTAAAGTTGAGAAGAACCAGAGAAGGAATGTAACTATAATTTTGAGATTCTTTACTTGAGTATTTCCATCTTCTGGTACTTTACGCTTCCACTTCTCCACATTTTCTTATTTGCTCATTTAGTTACCAGTTACTTTACATATTCAGATTATTACGTGTTTACAGACTCGTCACTCGCTGCATCAGAGCCTAAGCGGTGCATTTTTTAATCAATCCATTTTATCAGCAGTCAAAAATCACAGATACCGATCATTGATAAAATGCTGATCATCGGCCCCTGATAATCGTTCAGGCAGGTTAATCTGTCTTCTTAACATGTATATCATTGTGAAACTGCCCTTTTGTCTTAAAAAGCAAACATGTTTGTTGATGATTGTTTAACGTGTGTGTTGTCATGTCGTCTCTGTGCAGGTGAACATGTGGAAACTGTGTGTTGAGCTCTTCAGTGTATATTTGTGCCTCTACCTGCGTTTGTGTTTGTATCTGCCTGAAAGTGAACACACGTGATCTGCAAGTACTGTAAAGGTGTGTGTGTGTGTGTGTGTGTGTGTGTGTGTGTGCGTGCTCGTCCAGCTGCTGCCCGTGTAACTCTAGTAAACATCAAGGCAGCGCTTCGCCCTGCTGAATTAACAAATCTCTCACATCCATCGCCACGCGCCGCCTTTGAAACGCACACCGGCGGCCTCGGCTCGGCCCTTTGAACCCTCAATCATTCTCTCCCTCGCCCGCCCGCCCCGCTCTCCTCTGTATCAAATTATACTCCAGTTAAATATTCACTCATTAGTGCTTTAGTAGATTCTCCCCATTTGACCTCCTTCTCATTTTACATTCCTGAATTAATTTTTTGTCAGTGGAGGTGTGATCCCGCCTGCTGCCTGAGAAGCAGAAGAAGAACGTTTCTGCTCTTTATTACGACTGTTCACCAACGACGCCTGACGTCCTCTCGTGTAACGACATGATTCCAATTAACTCCCTCTGCTGTCATCTCTGATGTTTTATCTGTAAAACCACAGCGAGTCATTAACCATAAAACAACTACAGAGACTTGATAAAAACAAACAACTGTTTCATATTAAAGAGGAGCTGTGGAACTTCTGTGTCTGTCGGCGGACTCCATCTCTGAACTTTAGCTTCTGTCGCTCTGAGAGAACGTTCATTAGACCACATCTGGATCATCTTGATTAATGTATGTAAATTGCCACAAATTGTTACATATAGCTAAAACAGCAGTAACTTATTAAAAACACATGATATCATCCAATGAGGTGACACTTGCTGTGTCTCAGTTCAGGTCCGCATCCTTCTGAAGGCCAAATACGTCACAACGCTGCACGAAGGCTGTCCCGATCTGAAGGCTCCTCCAGATTCTCCTTCTTCTCCCTGTTTTTGGAGGACGCACCGCTACGATCCTTCGTGGCCTCACATATCCCAAGATTCTTTGCACATCCCGAAAAAGAATTAAGAAAGAGAGAAAATGGCGACATCGCGTGTCGAGATTGTCACTTTCGCGGGCCTGGGCGGCAGAAATCGTGACGTAAGGGTAAAACATCTGGTGACGCAACCAGGAAATGCTCCGAAGCAAAGACCTCAAAGGCCGGGTCCTTCGAAGTAAAGCAAAGTTTTTATATCGTCCGTCAGCTTCCTTCCTCGCTCTCAGACTCTCTCCTTGAACTTATAGAAACATGTGACCAAATGAAACGTCACCTTGAACAAAACCTTAAAACATTCGGGGAAAGTTCAGGACAGTCCTGATCGACTGGCGGCTCGTGGCTTCATTTGGCCCGTTAACAACTTCAGTCCGGCCCTTTGACCATTTTGCTAACAGGCCTGGTTTCCGATATCACAAAGGTATGTTTTAGATAATATGGCAATAATAATAATATATGCTGATATGTGGACCTTGAAGCATGAGAGGATTCAGGTGTTGCGGTCAGCTGAAGCGTCCTGATGTCAGCTCCACCCTCCTCCTCCTCTGCTCAGGAGAATCATCTACACATATTAGTTTATTAGCAGCTCCTGTGTGCCGCTCTGCTCCGCGCTGAGTGCTAAACTCCTCTGTGATCCCTGCAGGAATGCCGCAGAAGCCTCGAGTCGCACTTCAAAGCTACAACCGGACCTCTTGTAAGTGTCTGCACGTCGTGTGAATGTGCACGAGCGTGCTTGTTTGCTTTGCACACACTTGCATGTGCGACTGTTTCTGCGTGGATCTGCGTGCACGCTCAGAAGTGTGAGACGTGTGTTTGCAGGCCCGTCGCTGCGTGCTTTAAGTGTGCGTGTTGAGAAACGGCGGCCGTCTCGTTTGACTTCAAAGATGCTGGCACGCTCTGCCGTGTGAGGCTCCACGCTGACAGGCCGTCTTTGATGAACAACTATTTACAACAATGTAAAACTAACCAGCTCATCATGATGCGCTGCTGGGCGACGTTTCAACATGACTCACCCCGACTGCCTGCTTTGTTCGGCACTCATTTGCGTTACTCAGAGCTGTTTGTGGATTAACAATAATGCAACTTTTTTATCTGCGCCCAGTGGGACGCTCCTGCTTACTCACCTCCGACAGGCTGTGTTGTTCTAGCGAGCGTTTCAGCGCGAGCAGACGCTTGCATATGTTCGGTCTTGTAGTCGAGGAGCATTTGTGTACTCGCCTCCTTCGAGTTGAGACTCTGAGGCTGAGTAACACGACGCATCAGGCAGCTGTTTGCTGTTGTTACTGGTGTAAATAAGAAACACACACTGATGCTATCAGGTGGAAATCGCTTCATTACAAGGTTATCTACAGGTCGAAGTAATTTCACGCCCTTCAGGCTGAAAGAATCCTTTCAAGTTGGATTAATTGAGAACACTGGTGTAAATATCGACGGCGCTCTGGGGCCCACAAGATGTTCTGGGCCCACATGCGAACGTCGCAGTGGCACCGAGAGTTTAACGGCTGTTCTGACTCACTTTTCAAATGCAAATGAAGTGAATGAAGAGTTCCTAATCGTACATGTGCAGAAGGGTTTTTGTTATAGTTAGTTGACTTAATTTACGCGGTCGACGTCGGGCTACCAGCGAGATCCAGTGTGTCCTGTACAGTCCGATGACAGAGTAGGTTGAAGAAGATGTGAGGCATCGTTGACGTTTGTTCTTCAGGTTCTAACTCGGTTTGCAGGACGGGAGACATGCGGTGAATCTCTCTCTGGCGACGTAGCAAACGTCTACTTTGCATTTGTGTAGAAACAATCATGTTACTGTGCAGTTAAAGAAACACACTTTAACTTTCGGCTAAATAAATTCCTGAGTCTGTAACACAGTAGCGTTGAAGATACCACTCGGGGTCTGCGTGGTCTGACAGAAGCTTAACTCTGCGGCTCGCGCTCGTCGTTTTAACGACATGTCTGACAGCATCTACACATCCATCCCTTTCTTCAGACTTCTGTTTTCACTTGCTGTGAGAGCTGTGGTCTGCGGGCTGAACAGAGCTTCAGCACAGAACCAAAGAGGACTCACTCGGATCGACATAATGGTTTAAAACCCCGATGGGTGTTGGCAAGAAGCGCTCCGATCCCGCTCATCAAAGCAACGCTCACACAAACACACACACAGAGGTTTTAAAACGATGTTAGCCAAGAAAATATCAAACTAGCTCAAAATATGTGGAGTTATAACACATTTAAATGCTTACGCAGAGATCCAAACTTACTTTTCTACACTGGTGCAGCCAATAAAACTTGTTGATTCAATTTTCTTCTTAAGAAATAAAGATGAAGTTTTGAACACATCGAGAAGCTTCAGTAACAAAAAAAGTTTTTATACTTTTGAATTTCAGGTGTTCCGATGCCATCAATGTGAATGTTTAGTCGCACTTAAAGGGATATTCCGGTGTAAGTTTAATCCATGGTCTAACACACCGTGAAACTGTGTTAGACTCCCTCTCGAGAGATCAAGTTAGCAGACCGCTAATTTACGGAGTTTTATCAACCTCAGAAACGACCGCACGACAACAATACACTGCAGTAAATGGATCCAAATATAAACCGCCACCAAAAAGCCACAAATAATGCTCAGAACAGCACCAAACTTCAGCAACAGTACAAATAGGGTCTCAGCACATAGTCCGGGGCATCTAACCTCCGCTAGCTTAGCTGGATTTCTACTGAAAAGCTGACTAAATTTACCACTCTTCTGCAGCAGCTTCCTGTTGACGGGAAGTCCCGACGAGTCGATTACCGAGTGCAGTAGAGTTCCGCGGCTCATGGATGAAAATGTATGATTATGACTCCATGGAAAAGCAATCAAAGTTCATATGTGTCTTACCTGCCAGTTTATAACAGTTATTATCGAGAGCGGACAGGGAAAAGAACGGAATTGAGCATTTCTAACCGCACTCGGTAATCGTCGCGTCGGGACTTCCCCGACCCGGAAGCTGATGGAGGAGAGTTGAACTCTGTTTTTAGCTTCACAATAGAAATCCAGCTAAGCTAGCGGAGGTTAGTTCGTTAGTTTACACTTTAGAATTTCAGGTGCTCCAGTGCCATCAATGAGAATGTTTAGTCGCACTTGACAGAATTTTTGTGCACCCAAAACAGTTACACAACACAGAAACAGCCCAACATGGACGTGCACAGAACAAAAACAACACTTCAGACAAAAAGGCCGTAAAATATAAAAATTAAGTATTCAAACAGAAACGCAAAATACAGTCAGAACAAAGGAATGTAGAGAGGAGATTATGGTGAGCGGCTGCAGTGTGTGTGTGTGTGTGTGTGTGTGTGTGAGAGTGTGTGTGTGTGTGTGTTTGTATGTGTGTGTATCAGTTTTCAGCATGCTGTCACACTGATCAAACTACAGACTGATAGCAGAGGCGCCGCAAAAAACCATCGGCGTGTTTGTCTAAGAGCCACGGGGAGAAAAAACTGCACACACACACACACACACACACACACACACACACACACACACACACACACACTCACACACACACACACACACACACACACACGCACACACACACTCACACACACACACACACACACACACACACACACACACACACAACACAGTGAAAACATATTGTGCATGCATTTATGTGAAATATAATGCAGAGGAATGCAGCGACAATCTGCAAGTGAGTACACGCAGACGCACACACACACCTGAGCGGTCTGCTCGAGCTCATTTCTGGTTTTTTACGTTGTCTGTTTCAAATTACGCACAGTTCCATACCATGTCTCCTTCAGCGGTCGTTTTCCATAATCAGCGTTTGCCCCTTTTTCACCTCAGCTATGTTAAATGTTTAAAAAGGTATTTTATCAAACTTCCTGGAGCTGAGATACGGCGCGGTGGCAGAAAACACATGACAAGGGAACATGGGAAAAGGCTTCTTATCAAACCCAGATAAAACACACACAGCCGACGACGTGATAAACGTTCTGATAAGTGGAACAAGTTTTTCCACGTCTGCTGCTTGTTTTTGTTTTTTTTCTTTACTGCTTTTAGCATCAAGCGTGCGATCCTCTCTCCGGTGCATCCCGCCCTGTTTGTCAGTGAGGTGAGGCCGGAGAAGCCAGATGCAACTGCTGGAATCTGAAGAGCGACAAAGGAGGAGGAGGAGGAGGAGGAGGAGGAGGAGGAGGGGGTTTGGATCTCTGAGCATAATTCGCTCTTCACGTCGTCATTAAGACATCAAAGCGGCTGCAGAAGATACAGGGCTTTTCAGCGCTGACACAAATGCATTCTCGGGGAGCGGAGTAACGAATGAGACAAGAACAGCAGAGAAAAGAAAGCAAAGAGAGGGAGGAGGACGAGGAGGAGGAGGAGGAGGAGGAGGGACGTTGCGTGCTGAAGAACCGGTCTTTGATGATGGCGCAAGAACGAAGCAGCAAAAACGCAGACAAAAGTTTCTAAAACTTCAAAAGAAGCCTTTTTGTAGCGCAGGTCCGCTCTCTCTCCCTCTCCTTGATTCTTCCTTTCTTTTCTCTCCCTCCTCTCTTCAAACATGTCTTTGCTAATTGCCAGACCCTGTTCTGCCCTTCGCGGGCTCTCAGCTCCTCTCGGGTCCATTCAGCGGGGGGTTGTTACGGCGGGAAGGCCTAATAACCCGCTCCGAGCGGGACAATGGAGCCTGCAGGGGCCGGCTACAAAAATCCCAGCCCTAATGAGAAAAGACTCCTTGAGAGAACAAGCAGGTCTGTCAATAGACCGGCCTATTATGGAGTCGGAGGGTGGAGGGGCTGGTGGTGGTGTAGCTGGGAGGTGTATGTGTGTGTGTGTATGTGTGCGTGTGTGTGTGTTTATGGCGTTGGAGTCGTGGGTGCGTCTGTAAATGTGATGAAGACATGAAGTAAGAAAAGTGAAACTTCTGTATGAAACTGAAGACAATCGAAGAAAGAAATGCAAAGTGAGGGCGTGTGTGTGTTTAAGTGCACATGTGTGTGCATGAGTGTGTGTGTGGGTGTGTGTGTGTGTGTGTGTGCTGCCTCCTGAGGGCAACAATAGTGAACGGGACAAATCCTCCCGAGCGCATAATGGCCACTAAGCTGTCTATTCATCTGAACACAGCTCCCCTGCTAACCGCTCTGATCAGGCACGAATACCCTCGTCACCCATTCACCCGCCGTCGCTTTTCTTCTTCCTTTTCATGTCTCTTCTTTTTCTTTCTTCCCTCAGCCGTCTCTTCTGACTTCCTGTTCTATCTCTCACTATTCTACTTTTACGGCATTATCGCCTGGTTTTAGTTCATCAAAGCAACATTAGTCGTAACGAGAAACTGTTAAATGTCTCCGTATCTCCTCGTCGTAGTTCATCCACAGAAACATCCACAATTTAAAGGATCTTTGTCCAAAACTGTGACAACTTTGCAGAGCTGCACGTTTGTTGACTAATTAATCAATAAATTAGCTGTCAAGTGAACTGTTTATCTTTAAAAAGGTTAAAACTCTCTGATTCCAGCTTCTCTCACGCTGCTCTTTAGTTTCTATCTTCCAGCTGTGAAGAAAACGAGACATTTTAAGAAGTCATCTCGGTCTTTTACACTTTACAGACAAAACAACTAATTGATTAATTGAACAACTGATAGCCAAAATAAAGTTACCAGAAACAAATTCGACTTTCAAATATCAACACCTGCCTTAAAATTGGCTTCATGTATCAATTATTCATCTGTCCCTCCATCTGTCGTGCTCCCGGCCTCCTCCTCCTCCTCCTCCTCCTCCTCGTCTTTCTTAATCCCCTCTCTTTCCTCCCTTCTCCTCCTCATTCCTGCAGAGTGTGTGTGTGTGTGTGTGTGTGTGTGTGTGTGTGTGTGTGTGTGTTTGCACTGATGAGGTTTTTGGAGAGGTCGACCTCTCCGCTGCAAGAATGCAGATTTGTTTTTTGTTGCGTGTGACGATCCGGCGGTTCTGCAGCCGCCGCGACGCTGAAGCACCTCGTTTCCCTTCCACTTGTAGGTGGAGTGGCGTTTTCTGGTTGGTGGTGGAGGGTTGTTAAGTGGAGGGTGGAGGAGACACGAGGACACATCTCCCCTGTGAGCACCACCTCTCAGAGCAGCGAGCGCCTCCTCCAGAGGATTTGCTGGATGTCTGAACTCTCCCCCGTTTGATCGTCGCCTCACATGTTTCGCCCGCTCGGTCGCTTCTTAACGTACTTCAAACTAAAACAGTTTGATTAAAGCCACATTATGTTAAAACTTAAAACAAATTTGAGAGTTGGAATTCGTGACACCGCCTGAAAAGAACCAAAAGAAAATATTCTAAAAAACACTGGAACGATGCGAGCAGAACATGTGAATCCAGCTCTCAGTGCAGTGGAGTTTATGATGCTCGGGTGTTATCGGAACATTTCAGTCCGCCACATTTGAACTGAATAAAATAAATATTCCGGTCATCAATGATCAGCTCGGCCTCCTGCACACTTTCCCTCATGTTCGCCCACAAGCTCTCCTCACGCTCATGCCTCCCTCTCTCCCCCTTTCTCCCTCCCGTCTTCTGTTTCTGTTGGACTCACACCGAGACGTTTGGTCTTAATTACATTAAACAAACTGAGGAGCTGCGCTACTTTAAAGTGGCACACATCCTCAAATATTCAGTTTCACAGCGCGTCCTTCACACTGTCAGTAACGCACCAAACGACCCGCGTTGAATCCTGCTACATTCGATGCTCGCGTTCTGCGTTCGCTGTGCCAAAACACACACGCAGACGTAAAGTTACACCTCGTATTAGCTGTGGAAGAGTTGCTGTGGAAACCCAGAGAGAAAACACATTCGCCTCGCACTTGGAGAACAGCTGGAAGATTGAATTAAAAAGGAACATTCCACCCTAAAACACAACGCACAAATACGTATATGACATGTGAAGGGAAAGAAGTGGACGACATCTTGTTCCAACCAAAGACTGACGTACAGATGTTTCCACTCACACCTGAGAGAGAACGAATCAAACTCAGGAAGCTAACTGAAAAGATGTGAAGCTTCAGTTGCAGATAATAGTGATCAAACTCTTTAAAATAATAGATATATAACTTGTGTTTTAGGGTGGACTTCACCGTGACTCACTGCTCAGTCCTTGAGGAAAAGAGGCCCGCTGACTGACAGATGGCATCCAGCGCGGAGAATCCAAGTTAAAGCTAGCGGAGGGTATTTAAGACCCATTAGGGGTCTCAGAGAGCTCGGCTTGGCGTGTAATCAGTAGATGGAAGCCATACTCTCTCTCACACACACACACACACACACACACACACACACACACACACACACAAGTGTAAACGGAGCATGAAGGCAAACAGAAGGAGGAAGAATGAGGAGCTGAAAGACGCTGCAGAGGAAAGACATCTTCTATCAGCCGGAGGAGGAGGAGGAGGAGGAGGAGGAGGAGGAGGAGAAGGAGGAGGAGGAGAAGGAGGAGGAGGTGAAACAGACGACAAGAACTGACAAAGTGAAAGAAAGTGACCCGGTGTGAGAAAAGAGAGTTCTGGTGTAGAAACCTGAAGGTTGAAGTATCTACACTGAATATCTGGAATGGTTCAGTGCTCAGTTCTCCAGCAGCAGCCGAGCTGTGGTGCCGACACAGCCCCGCCTCCTTCAGACGGTTAACTCACAGAACTCACAGGATAAACATGTTATATTTATGTTTTCTTAAAAATACATCACATGCTGGTTAATGTTTCACCACAGTTTTGATCCAAGTGTTGAATTTTGACGATCAGGATTTCAGAATCGTGACACCAGTCCTTATCATTTATTTTACAACAATCTCTTTCCTGTTAACATTTGTTTTCACTGACGTCCATACTATCGGGTCATTTCTCCATGTTTTGGATTTGAGCTCCTAACAGACTCAGGGACTTTGTACACATCATGTTTTTTCAGCACCAGCATCTTTTTTCGATTGTTCCCAGTGAGGAGAGAGCGCGAGGCGGCAGCATGCAGCGGTTTCCATGCGTCGACTTAAGAATCTCTAAAGTTTTCAGATAAAAAAAAAGCACTGGGGTCATCGTCGTTTCTCTTTTAAAGGCTCAACTGATCATATATTAGGTCGGATGGGACTTGTCATCTGTCACCCTGGTAACCAAGACAAAAAGAGGAGGAGCTGGTCCTCGCTGTGTCCGTCCATCCTGAACTTCATCAAACAGGAAGAGAGTTTTTTGATCTACGCCACGCGATGTCGCCATTTTGTCTATTTCTTTCTTCTTTTTCGGGTGCGCAAAGAATCCTGGGATATGTGAGACCACGAAGGATCGCAGCGGTGCGTCCTCCAAAAACAGGGAGAAGAAGGAGCATCTCGAGGAGTCTTCAGACTGGGACTTCGCGCGGCGTTGTGACATCACTGGCCTTCAAATGCTCCTCAGAAGGATGCAGACCTGAACTGAGACACAGCAACAGACTCGTCTCACTCGTCCCTACGGATCCACAGTCCCATCGATCGATCAGAGTGGAGATAACACACACTGTTTCCTTTCTTTGCCCTTAGCTTCCTCAGCTTCAGATTCACCGCTCTTGATCCCGACAGTGTTTTTTGGATTCAGGCGTGACATCTCAACCTGTCAGGACACGGATTACCCAAAATCCGTCCATATTTTTATCTTTTTTTTGTCTTCTTCAGGCTCGTTGACGTCTTCAGACTGAAGCCAGGAAAAAGAAAAACAAAAAAAAAAAACACAGCAGCTTTATTCTTTTCTCTCTCCGTGCCCTGTCCATCTTCTTTCCGTCTCTTTGCTGGAAGTGAAACGAGGCAGAACGAGAGGATGTGGGACAGACAGCCGTGAAATGGAGGCCAGGGCCCCTGAGGAGTGTGTGATCCTGTGTGTGTGTGTGTGTGTGTGTGCATCTGTATTTTGTTCACATCTGTCTGTGGCGTGTGTGTGTGTGTGTGTGTGTGCATGGAAAAACAAGGTTACCTTCTCCTCTCCTGTCTCATCTTGTGTGTAGAGATACAGCGTTTATACTTTATCTCTTCTTGCATCTGCGTGTTCGTCTCGATTTGGACTCGGACAAACAAGGCGGCTGAGCAGCTTTTGAAAGTCGACTCCGGTCTTTCTCCCCATCTGTAACTACACAATCCCCCCACATGAGCGGAGAGACACACGCCAGCATGTTTACATCTTCTCCGCTCCGCAGTGCCACCCTGATTTCCGGAGGAGCAGCTTTGTCTACCTCGCTGTGAGGGCGGCGTGTTGTCAGAACAGGACCGACATGAGCGAGCGGATCTGATGCACAGCAGCGTGACGTGACACCTCTCTCAACCTGCTCGGATCTTTCTGCAACAAATCGATTGTTCTGTTTTGTTTTTAGTCCGTTACATGTATTTGATCGAGTTGGTTACCAGTTACTTCACTGCATCAGTGGCTAAAGTGGAGCATTTTTTAAAATAACATAAAAATACTGAATATCTGATCCGATACGTGCGTTTACTTTCACTTTTACTTTACATAACATACTTTCATTCTGTAATTTTGGTCCTTAAGTACATTTACTGGGTGACTTAATAATATAATGTAACAAAAAATATTCTTCTAAGGGTGTTTTCACACCTCTAGTTCGTTTGCTCTGGTCCGAATCAGGGACCAACTTGTTACAATGTCGCATATTACCTCAGGTTTGGTTTGTGTTCACACAGCAGCATTTACAACTGGACCAAAATGTGTGATGCGCGAGGAAACTGCTCTCTAATTGGTCTAAATTTTGAAAACGAGGCAGCAATTCAGTTGAATTTAGCACCAAGCAGACAGGAAGTCAAGCACTGAAACAACAACAACAATATGACATCCGGTTACTTTTCAAAATAAAACACGGACTGTTTACACCAGCACACAGACCTATAACTGCGGTCGCAAGTGACCATGTGATTATCGCGGAAACTCCTTGGCCTCACGACGCCAGCTGCCTACCGTACTGCGCCGTGTCCGACTCAAAACGCAACCGGGGGTTACTGGACGGTGGATGGCGGAGCAAAACACCTGATCGGGCCGTAACGCAGCGGACACGTATCCAGTGGAAATTTAGGGTTAAGCACTGATGCTTCCTGCAGTTGTATCGGATCGAGTTTGGATCATGTTCTCACCACAAACGAACTTTACCAGAGTTTGTTTGGAACCGGACCGAGACCACCTCTTCTACTATATTCTCGGTCCGGTTGTTTTGGTCCGCACCCGAGTGCGATTGACGTGTTCACACCTTCCAAAACGAAGTGCACCAAGGGGGTACACGCTCCAGGGTTCGATTCAACCTGAACTAAACAAGGCAGGTGTGAAAACGCCCTAAGACTTTCGGGTACTTTGCTGCCTTCCTCTCTCTCCTCTCTGATGATCCATCCTGTGTTTTGTGTCAATCATAGCAACACAACCTTTCATAAAACGCACCTTTAACTCGATTTCTTCAGGTTTGTTGGAAACATTTTGGATGAGGTGAGAAGACAACGAGGCCTGCACGATATGAGGAAAATCTGCGATGTGCGATATAACTTGCAATAGATAAACAAATATTGAAGTTTGCATATTATTAACTATACATTTAATGATGGCTGATTTTGAATTGTTGGTGTAGGTCTTTATGGTTGCATTGCAGCTGGTGATGGAGGTTGTGTTTCCTCTAGAAGTTGCAACAAGTGTTTGTAACACTTCGTCTCTCCTGAATCCAGAATACGTCCATATAGCAGAAGTGCTGTTTCTCTTCACCACAAGGTGAATCACCACCAAACTGATGCCGATTCATTTTGTCAGGGTAGCTGACGGCTAGCTGGGGCTTCATCTGATTGGCCCTTGTATCCAGGGCTCCGTCTGATAAATGTTGGCATGCTCATGGTGCATGTAAACAAAATGATTTTTCTTATTCATGGCGTGTCAGGCAGATGTGTTTATTGCACATGTTCATATCGCGGTGATGATGAAAATTCGATTTATTGGGCAGCCCTAAAAAACAACAACAAAAACTATATAACACAAAGTTTGTGTCGCTTTTCGATGGATATGAACACTCGAATAACTGCATTAGAAAACCTACAGAAGTCAGAAATAGCAAGTACTGGAGCAGAAGAAGCGTTTGGGAACTGCTCGTCTGCACTGCCAAACTCACTCAGAGCGAAGCGAAGCCAGAAACAGAAATGGATTCTGGGCCAGTAAATGCAACAATATGGTTCAAATGTAGGGAGGCTAAACCACACCATGATTTCTGGGCTCCGTTTTTAGAAATAACATCTTTTTCATGTTCTGTAAATCGTGATCGGGACCCCCCCAAAACATCTCCTGTGAGGCCTCGAACCCTCAACCCAACACCGAGCGAGTGAGCGGCTCCTGCAAACCAGCGGGCTGCAGCGCCGCGCTCACTCGCTCAGAGCATTCTTCTGCCATTAGTAAGAAAAGTGCTGCGAGTGTAACCTGAGCAGAGGAATCCACAACACACACACACACACACACACACACACACACACACACACACACTCACACACACGCACAGGCACAGCTGCCCTGGTGTGTTTGCAAGTAGGTGGGTGAGAGTGTGTGTGAAACAAGAGAGTCATATGAGATTGTTTTTATGCACTGTGCAATCACACACACACACACACACACACACACACACACACACACACGTACATTTCTCTGTATGTGTGTATGACTCATACTAATTAGGCTGCAAACCTTGGCCACCTCTACATCCTCTCCAGACGAGGCACCAGATATCTCAATTAAAAATGAGGAAACTTGAGAGCTCGAGCACACAGAGGAGGAATCAGGACGGAGGAACTGAGGGATACGGAGATGAAGTCGGTCGGCAACCTGATCTGATGTGTTCGATTTGTTGGCCGGAGGACAGCTGCAGTCTCGCACATGCAACGCGGTTTAAATGGAGAGAGAATTCACCTGGTGGCGGGGAGGTGATTTAAGAGGACGGGATGCTCGGTGTGAAATACACGTAGGAGACGGAAGTGACTTTTCTGAATTTGTCTCTGAATGAAGGCGGTGTGATGTGAGGATGTCGGTCTGTATGAGGTGATTATATATTTCATTTGAGTTTAAAAATGTTAAAAGCCGCTGTCCGCTTGGAAAAATGGAAGTTTATGAGCTGTTGGTGCTGAACGTCACACAGAGATACAACAAAAAACCCTGGAAGGAAACGTTTCTTATTAAATCCTCGAGAGATGAGAGACGGAGAATCTGACATCCTGTTAGAAGAGTGTAGGAGTCGACATCCTTCATCCTGTGATGGTCACGGAGCACCAAAGACCATTTAACACTATATCCTAGATTAAATTATGTTTTTTATGTGTAATTTGGAGCCTAATCTATGTGTATAAATAATGAAGACTGAATTATTAATGTAGACCATCTGAAAAGAGGCTAGAAGGTTGGAAACCAATATTCAAAGCACGTCTGCAACTTTCATTTGTAGAGAAATGTTCCCAAAATCAAGCTAATCGACGTAAAACGACCCTTCAGTGAATCATACATTTCTAAAACAATCCTCTTTCAAGTCCTGTTTCATTTGTCAAATTTCATCTCATGCTTCCATTTTTCAGGTTTCAACAGTCTCCATGTATCTGCCGCTCGATCAACATAAATCACGTACAAACAGTGTTTATTGAAACGTGTTTGAGTACATCTCTTTCTCTGCCCGTCTTTGTTCTGCCGATTATGTCCAGATGTCAGCTGCTACGGCTGAGCTGCTCAATCAGCACAAATCTAAACTCATGAACGGACATGCATGCAACACACACACACACACACACACACACACAGACAAAAAGTGTGCTGATTAACATAAAAAACACAAAAACTGTATTCCGACATTCGCTGAAAAACACACCCCAGCACACACACGCGCACACAAGTCCAAACCAAACTTCCTTCCTTCCTTCTTACGCACGGCTTCCCAACTCCAGACACGCTCCCTTTGTCATCACATCTGGTTCGAACTATAAATTTTATATCATTCTTCTCTTCTGGAGGAGGAGAGAGAAACAAGCTCAATCTCAGAGCTTCGCACAAAGACGGAGAGCGGAGGAAAAGACAGGAGATTAAAAAAAGAGAGGCAGAGATCTCCTGGCAGTCGACGTTTGAAGGACACCGACGGGTTTGTGGAGCAGAAACCAAAAAAGTCTTTCTCAGTTTCACTTTACTGGTGGTCCCATAAATCTGTGCACACCAACGCATACGTACACACACATGCACCACTCCTCAGATAAACAAGCACACACACACACACACACACACACACACACACACACACAGGCTGTTTACTCTGAAAACATTTGCCAACCTACACACAATGAAAGAACAAACACTCCAAAGAATCTTCTAATTTACCCGCCAACAAAAGCCTGCCTTCACAAAAAAAAAAAAAGCCTCTCCATCACTTCCAGCCACCGGGGCGGCCGTGCAGTGGATGTTCTACGGTAATCAAACGGTAAAACGTCCGGGAAAAGAGAAAGGAAACTGTGAAAATATTGGTGCAAATTAAGTCGCGGTCGGAGGAAAAATGAGCCGGCTGACTGAGGGAGGAGGAGGAGGGACGAGGGCTGAGATTGAGCGCTAATAGGAAAAAGGTGTGAAAGATACTTTGGGTTAGAAATGGAGAGGGAAACACAATAAGACACAGGTGTGGGCTCATTACTGTGAGACGGAGCGGTCGGAGGATAATTACGGCGGGACCACACAGGAGATTAAACCGGAGAGGAGGAGGAGGAGGAGGAGGAAGAGGAGGAAGAGGAAGAGGGGGAGGAGAGCACAGAAAACTAAACTTGAGTCTGAAAAAGTCCTGAGCGTCACTGCGTCCATCGCTCCCCTCCGCGCTTCAGACATCGTTCAGTATGCAGATTGTTCCAGCTATGAAAACACCGCCCTCCACGCTGACGGCGTCTCTAAGGAGGTGCTGTGACATGACTCCCGGCTCCGGTTACAGGACGGGTCGTCACTGAAGGTTAACCCGCTGCAGCACAAAGTGTCACCATGCAGGTTATTGGACTTTTGATTATATCCGCTCCGTCTGTGCCCTCCGACAGCGACCTGCACATACGTGTAAATACTACCAGCTAACGGTTCAGAGCATCAAGTCTCCCCTGAAGTGGAATTAACATATTATTATTATTATTATTCCTTCTCTTGTTGTCACAAAGCTTTTCAAGATGTAAACTTACACTGGGAAAAATGTTGGGTCATAATTGTGTGTTTTTGGCTCGTCATATCACCAGTAACATTTCTTTTTAAAGCTTTTTATTTAAGCCTTTAATTCAGGCTGATACAGACGACATGCTGATGTTCCAGTTCTTCATCATGTGATCATATGTAAAAGATCTGTTACTCTGTAAATGTTTTAACAAATTTAATTACGTGAACCATGAAGCACTTTATGGTTCTTGATCTCTAAGTACTTCTATATCAACTTCTACAGTTTATCTTAGAAACAGTGGGTGACAATCTGATGTCAAACTGTTTTAGCAACTGTTTTTCAATCGACTCAGATCATCGTCCTCAGCACGTTTCTCCCCAGTAAACTTTGAGGACGTTTCCCTCACGATGGCCCAAAAGTTAAGTAGAAGGACGATGAACTCCTGAAAGATCTCAGAAAAATGTATATTGGACAAACTTCACAGGCAAGACAGAGACTGTGTGATACGATTAAACCTGCCAGAACAGTTTACTACAACTGTGAACTACACGATATCGTTGGAGGCTCATAAAAACACCCAACAGTTCCACCTTTAAATATACTGCATGTGTGCAGATCGGGATGACATGACTGGAGGTATTTTCAGGTTCTTTTGTCAAAGAAGAAGAACACAAAGTTTTGCTCCTCTGTGGCCGCTGAGGCGAACTTAAATGACAAACTCCTGATTTGCTTGCGGGGGGTTCGGCCGGTCCATTGTCTCTGAAGCATGTGAGTGTGTGCATATGTGAAACTGAATAAAAGGGACAGTGAATGAGAGCGAGCGAGTGAACCAAGGAGAGAGAGAGGCAGCAGCTGTCTGCCTGGATGACCTCAGCAGCAGCTGCTGCACCCTCCACCCTCCACCCTCCTCCACCCTCCTCCACCCTGCTGCCCTCTGTGTGCCAGCTCCGCTTTGAAGTTCAGGTCAAGACCGATACAGCTCCGGATCACATACCGATAATCACCACTGGAGGTTCAGGGATATTATTTTAACGTTCATTTATTGGATATAACAGGATAAAAAATAATATTCCTGACGATGAAATTAAAATGCAAACTTTTACAGAATCAGAAATGTGACCGTGAGTGTGTGACAATAACATCTATGGATATTTTAGATATTACTGCGACTGTGAGAAGAAACTAATAAAGACATTTTATAACTTCTGTTTGTTAGTTTGTCTCACGTCACAAATCATTAACGAGCCACTTTTAAGACTCCGACCGCGCTGTAAAAATCTTGTCTGACCGTTACTGTACTGCTGTGTTGCTGTCCTGTTTTATCCTCTGTTAGATTGTTGTCTCGCTTTTTTGTTGGTGTTGTTTTCTTCCTTTTCCTGGAGTGTATGCATTGTATAATGTAGTTACTTGTTTCAATATTGTTTCGTAACCAACATTTTCCACGTGTGTACTTGTAATGTGTGATATTCAAAAATCCCAATAAAATATTACTCATAAAAAAAAATAAATCTTGTCTGACCTTTACTGTGTTGCTGTCCTGTTTTATCCTCTGTTAGATTGTTCTTGTCTCGCTTTTTTGTTGGTGTTGTTTTCTTCCTTTTCCTGGAGTGTATGCATTGCATAATATAGTTATTTGTTTCAATATTGTTTCGTAACCAACATTTTCCACATGTGCACTTGTAATGTGTGATATTCAAAAATCCCAATAAAATATTACTCATTAAAAAAAAAAAAAAAATCTTGTCTGACCGTTAGCTTTGTCAAAAAGCTGATTTTGAATTCCAAAATTAATCAAAACCCGGTGATGTATTAATCTACAACCATTAAAACACAGACGAGTATCGGCTGGTGATATCTGTATCAGAGCGCTTCACTCCAGCCCGTCTTTGAAGTGCTGACGCGAGGCGGAGAGAGATGCTTCAGACAGATTCTGTGGATAGCTGGAACCTGACACACACACACACACACACACACACACACACACACACACACACACACACACACACACACACACACACACACAGTCTTCCCTCCAGGTATTTTGTTTACATGGACAGATATTTCAGTCCTAGTATAGAAAGACACACACCTTCATTTGAGTCTTCAGGCTACAGACAACACAGTTTGTACAACTGATAAAACACACACACACACACACACACACACACACACACACACACACACACACACACACACAGCCTGACAACCGACTCAGCATTCTCGATACAAAATTGGAAAATCCTTATGATCACGGCTCAACAACAATGAGTCTTTTATCAACATCAAACCTGAGACACAGATTCCAAAACTACACTGACGCAATGTCGCACACACAAGTACAGCCGGGGGGGGGAAAACAAAAGCATGTTCTTTAACAATCTCAATTATGTTCACACAGGAACACACAAGAACAACGACTGTGGTCGCACACACAGTCAGAGTCCTTCATTGTCTGACGGGTTGATTACTGTGTAACGGCTCCGCCAGATTAACCCGCTAATTATATCCTAGCAACTCACACAACAGAGTCGATGGAAGCGACAGAAGATAAATAACGACTGTAAAATTATGCGTGATGAAAAAGAGACGGTGTGACAGCAGACGAGTGCAAACTGAGGAGGAACTCTTCTTCTCTGCCCGTACTCACCGATGATGATGAGCGTGTAGTTGACGTTCACGCTGCCGAAGCCGTTGGTGGCCTTGCAGATGTAGGTCCCGGCGTCCTCGGTCTCCACCTCTTTAATGCGCAGGGCGTGCTGTAGAACCCTGAACCGGGTCCAGCCGCTGTGGATGTTGCGGTTGTCTTTGGTCCACATGATGAGCGGCGGCGGGTCGCCCTCCACCGGGCAGGGCAGCTTCATGGTGCGCCCCAGACGGACGCTCTGCCGGTGGGCCACGCGCTCCGACACCCTGGGCGGACCTTAATGTAGAGAGAGAGGAAGAGGAGAGCTGTTAGTTTGAAATACTTAGTGTGATATTTTCAGAAGTTTTTTCACTCGACACCTTCAGAGACAGATCAGATAACAGGTCGGTGAATAATCAGGCAACTGATGAAACTTCACACAAGCTTTTTAGTCTCCAGCAGCAGCAAATCCATTTTTTTTCTCACTGAGTTGGAATGAAATCAGAGAAAAGCTGCTGCTGGTGTGCAAACAATTCACATCTTTGCCTTAATAGGTCATTCTGACCCAGTTTGGCAGAGAATCAACGTCTTCCTTCTAAGGACTGTAAGCTATCGAAGCATCAGAAATAGAAATCCTCAGATGACCAATATCTGGAAAAAATATATATCAGAGTGAAATCTACAGAAATTGAGTACAATTCACTCAACCGTGGTACTCGAGTCCAGTTCTGAGGAACCTTCTCTGTTACTTATACATCATTTCCTCTGTTTTTAGAAGAAACTATTGGACTCTTTACTCCGGTGTTGACGAGCTATTACCACAGAGTGACAGCAGACACAGAGAGGCGGCTGCATCGAAGGAGATCATTTCAAAAAACTATTTTATCAGCAATCTGACAAAAAAAAGAACAAAAACACAAGAAGAAGAAGAGCAACAACAATACTCAATGTTTGATTGTAGCAACCAGTTTGCATCCAGCTGAAGGTGACAAAGGACTTAATTTCTTATCAATTATTTTTGGAGAAGCTGCAACCTGACAACGACTGAATGCAATTTTTACTACATGAAAAAATAGTGCGACGACATTTCTGTTCATGACTCAGGTTATGATTTAGATTAGGGATGTAAAGATTCACTGATACGAACCGTTTTTAACGTTAAAGATGCGACTACACGGACCCCTGTATCAATATAAATCTACCATTTACGGGTCGATGGCCCGATTAGTTAGTTCTGTATCAGTTGACGGAAGCTTTGCTGCTAATTCTGCAGAGCGTCTCTTTACGCAACAAAGTTTAACGTGAGATTCTAGTGAGAGTAACGTTAGTGTATCCGAGGGAAAAACCACAACAACAACAACAACAACAACAACGTGTCCGACAACTCCGACACTGTTTACAATGCACCAGCTAATCTGAAATCTAAAGTTTGGAAGAGATTTGGATTTTATGAGAAGGAGGGACATTTGGACAAAAGTCTGGCCGTATGTGAGGTCTGTTGAACAGCTATTAAGTACAGCAGTAGCACAGCAAATCTGAAAACTCTGAAAACTGTGGATGCTAACGTCAGTAACGTTACAGCTAGCACAAGCAATAACACACAAGACAACAACACGGATATTAAAGAGTTTCCAGCCGCAACTCGGCGAGGTCCAAAGTCATCACGGCATCTATAGCCTGTTGTATTGTGAAGGACTGACGACCTCACAGTTAATTCATAATGGAAATGAATGTCTACATCAGATTGCATCGTATCGAATCGCACCATATCGTTCCGTATTTAAAATGTATCGTCCCTGAATCGTATGGTAGGTCATGTTTCTAGATGCGTATCGAATCATCTTATCAGGTAGAGATGCACAACCCTACTTCAGATATTAAATGTTCGCACTGATCCCTGACTTCTCACTGGGCGCTGGGTGTGTCCATCACCAGATGACTGCTCTGTGCAGACTGTGTGGTTTCAGTCTGAGAGGCTGCAGCCACACAGCAGCGATCAGGCGTGCTGAGTGATGGAGGCATTTGAGAGAAGCGGGCGTGTCAACAGGTTCAACGCCGAGGTTACGATGACCTCTCATAACGCTCTCCTGACGCGTCCCCGTCTCCACGTCGGAGCCACTCACGGCTTGTTTTTCAGCAAAGAAAAACACCATATATGGTATTTAAAGGCAAAGTATTTAACCTTTAAGAAGTTCACGCTGACATTTGAACACAGACAACAATAGATTCCCAGGGAGCGATCGTGAAGCCGAGCTAATGTGAAGTGAGATGTCGTGTCGAGACTTAAAATCAGCCGTGACCTCGACCTCGCTCGGTAGCCGGTCTGCTGTGAAACCGCACACTGGAAAAACAGAGGGAGGTGAAGAAATAGCGAGCTGACTGACCGATGGGAAGGATGGGAGGAAATTAGAGGAGTGATGGAGAGAACAAATAGGGGTGAGGAGGAGCGGGAGAAAGAGAGGAAGGAAATAAAAGGCTGGAATTTAAGGGAGTAAAGTCTACGAGGAGAAATGTGGCCGAAGAACAAAGAAACACAAACAGGAAGATGGAGAGAGATGGAGAGAAGGAGGAGTGAAGGAGTTTACAAGGTTGAGTGCATCTCTTGCTCCACTTCTCATCACTCCTTCTGGGTTGAAACAATAGCCTCCAAATATAGCGCTGTAAAACACACGACAGCAAACAAAGACAACAAAAGGCGACTGTATGAAAACAGCCTCCTGCAGGTCGCGTCCTGCGCTGGAAGACAGGGAGGTCTGACCTGAACAATGTGCCTGATAGAAGCTTATCAGCAACAATGCATACGCTGTGATAAAAGCTCAGAAACGCATGTAAACACCTCAAATGTAAAGGTGCAACTGCCCCTCTTTATCTGATGCTTTCTTATCACAGGTAGGTAACACAGCCTGGTGCCAGGTACGACACATGGGGAGCTTTACTCCCCCCGTTCAGACCCAAACTCGTGTTTTCGTGTCAGCTTTGAAGTCAGGATGTGCCGACACGGGAAGAACAGCCAGTTCTAGTAGATAATGGTAGAGTTAAAACCCAGATAAACATATTGTGGTGCACAGTTGAAGCAGATGCTTGGCGTTCGGTTCATACACCTCTTTAGGAGCCGAGCTTAAAGAGATATTCCGGTGTAAGTTTAATCCATGGTCTAACACACCGTGAAACTGTGTTAGACTCCCTCCCGAGAGATCAAGTTAGCAGACCGCTAATTCACGAAGTTTTATCAACCTCAGAAACGACCGCACGACAACAATACACTGCAGTAAATGGATCCAAATATAAACCGCCACCAAAAAGCCACAAATAATGCTCAGAACAGCACCAAACTTCAGCAACAGTACAAATAGGGTCTCAGCACATAGTCCGGGGCATCTAACCTCCGCTAGCTTAGCTGGATTTCTATTGTGAAGCTAAAAACAGATTTCAACTCTCCTCCATCAGCTTCCGGGTCGGGGAAGTCCCGACGCGACGATTACCGAGTGCGGTTAGAAATGCTCAATTCCGTTCTTTTCCCTGTCCGCTCTCGATAATAACTGTTATAAACTGGCAGGTAAGACACATATGAACTTTGATTGCTTTTCCATGGAGTCATAATCATACATTTTCATCCATGAGCCGCGGAACTCTACTGCACTCGGTAATCGAGTCGTCGGGACTTCCCGTCAACAGGAAGCTGCTGCAGAAGAGTGGTAAATTTAGTCAGCTTTTCAGTAGAAATCCAGCTAAGCTAGCGGAGGTTAGATGCCCCGGACTATGTGCTGAGACCCTATTTGTACTGTTGCTGAAGTTTGGTGCTGTTCTGAGCATTATTTGTGGCTTTTTGGTGGCGGTTTATATTTGGATCCATTTACCGCAGTGTATTGTTGTCGTGCGGTCGTTTCTGAGGTTGATAAAACTCCGTAAATTAGCGGTCTGCTAACTTGATCTCGAGAGGGAGTCCAACACAGTTTCACGGTGATTTAGACCATGGATTAAACTTACACCGGAATATCCCTTTAAGTTAGCGCAACCCTTCTCTGTCGAATCCTCAAGGATACGTTTAATTTCACATCGTGGGGGAGGAGATGCTGTCAAATGTGCGTAAGCGTGTTCACATGTTAACAAAATGCGGCTGCTAACAGCGTGGGAGTAAAAGTTTCCATTCGAACTTTGGCTCCACACGATTACGTGCATTAATCTACATACCATGTCTTCTGCCTGCTGCTGCGTACGCTGGCACTAATGCTCCAAACCATTACGGCTCTATCGAGTACATTTCCACATGTGGACGGGACGAGATCAGGGTCAGACTGCAAGCGCTGCCGTTAACAGACGAGCCACTCGGCCTCCTGAACGCCTCGTGACAGCTTCAGGGGTCGTTCCAGTCCTGTAGCTTCGTCAGTCTTTATTTAGGTTATAAGATTTTACTGCAGGGCTGCAACGAATAATTAATTGTACTTTGGTATAATACTTGTGTAAGTTTCTTCTTTCCCTGCAGATGTTTACAGATGTTTTTCTCTGTCTCCTCCTTTGTTTTTGTCGCTACACGTCATTGGTCGGCAGTGACAATACATAAAACAATACACAAATCTTGATTTCTTCTGTATCTGTAGATGTAGGAGATGAATGTGAAGTCCAGCTGCTCGTATAAAAGCAGCACAGTAACAGTAGTCTCTTAGTATTTGCTGTCACGACGTGCTGTTGTTTCACCAGGAGAGCAGGAGGTGGACACAATGATGGATGGATGGAGGTGAAATGTGTGAAAAAGACATTAGTCACGCAGAGGTATTCACAGGAGCCTCTCTTCTTCCTCCTCCTCTTCCTCCTCCTCCTCCTCCTCCTCCTCCTCCTCGCTCCTTGCCGGGGGAATGTGTCCGTCCAGCTGTATGGCTTTCTCATCAGGGGCCCGATAGCTTCCTCGCTTTCCAAACATCTACTTCTTTCTCTTTTCTCATTCTGTTGCTCTTTCTGTCGTCCCACTTTCACTCCACTCTCTCTCTCTCCCTTTTTACGTTCCTGTTTTTTCTCCCTCCGTATTTATTTCTTCCTCTCTCCAGCAGATTGAAATCTCATTCCCCTGACCTCTCACCACTCCCCTGCTACCCCTCTCTCTCTCTCTCTCTCCTCCTTACCCTTAACCCCTTGCCTCCCCTCTCTACCTCCTCCCGTCCTCTCTCTTTCTCCCTGTCAGCGCTCGTTTCCTCTCCCTCTCCTTTATTTCCCTCTCTTACTCCCCGCTCTCTCTTTTCTCTTTCATCACTCTCATTCACACCGTCCTCTCCGTTCGATGCCGTATCTCGCTCTTTTTCCCTCCCGCGTGTGATTTACTGGTCTCCTTCCCCCCGTTTCTTCCCCAGAGGATCACAGGAGCAGGACCTCTGCCTGAACCTCTCAACTTTCGACAGTTAACCTCTCCTACATCTCTCCCTGATGAAGGGAACACACACCAGCAGCCTCCTCCTCCTCCTCCTCCTCCTCCTCCTCCTCCTCCTCCTCGGCCCATGACCGACGTGAAGTCTTTTTAAATCTGTCTCCAGGGGTGAAACTGAAGCAAGCAAAAAAACTATTCTCCTCTTTCACGAGACACAAACTGTGTGTGTGTGCGTCATTCTTTAACAAATACGTGCCGCTAAAAGGAAGAAAACTCCTGCAAATATTGTAGTTAAGTTACGTAAATGACCGTCTGTGTGTCTTTGTGCATCTCTGAGTCTAAACCTCCGTCTTTGTGCGTCTGCAAAAGGAAAACTGAAGGTCTGTTTAGTCCATTTTGGGCCTTACGGTGCTCCCTCACCTTCAACTGGCTCCGCACGACAATCTAAAGCACCTTGAAGATTGTTTGTCCGACTCAAAACCTCCCTCTCCATCGCTCCCACAGAGCCGCACATCCTCCGCGAGGACGGAGCCTGAAGGCCAAATAACGCGGAGCAGGAATCAGATCATACAGTCTGTTCTCTGACCGGTTACTCCCAAAACAACTGCAAGTACATGGCTGAAGTCCCGTTAATGGAGCGGTTCGACATTTTTGGGATAAATCACATCAGTCTGTTCGATATGAAGCTGGAGCCTGAAGACAGTTAGCTTGGCTTTGCAAAAAAAAGATTTAGAACAGGGAGGGAAACAAGTTCACCAGGATCAGTGCCGGGCTCTGAAGCCAATTTGACTTAGTGTTGTAAATTGTGTAGCTGCGAACGAGACGGAATGAATCGTATCTAATCAGGCCGATAACATTTGGAAAGTCTGCACGAGCAGACCGATCCACCGCGGCACGAAGCAGTGTCGGAGAGCGAGCGGCGACGGTCACACCCACAGAGCAGCGTGCACGTTTGGAAACTTCTGAAAACATTAAAACTCAAATCACAACAAAAAAAAAAGGCCCTGAATAAAATCTGACAGTCGGGAAAGGCTGAGTCATCGAATGCAGTCGTGACTGAGCTTGAACTATCTTCTCAGAACTGTTTTCTTTCAATCAATCGAATGAAAAATGAGTCAGACTCAACTGAATCCTGATTTATTTGGTAATTAGTATCACGGATGACTAGTTTATGACTCACAGTGGGATTAATTCAGCTCACGTCTCACAGTTTCAGAATCTCCGGACCCGACTCGTGTGTCAGCGTCCAGCTCATTCTAGCCTCAGCAGATCCGGTTCACCGTGGTCCAGTGTGGCTCGGTTCTCTCAGATTTGTCCCGTCGATATCGCTCAACTGCAGCGGGACTCATTTTTTCTTGCTTTAACCTACAAATACAACTCGCAAAGCTTTTTTGCATTTTCCCACGCTAACATTAGCAGATATAACGCAGTCGAGTGTGTTTTCTTTGGTTCTCTGCTCGACATACTTCTTTGAATTTTCAAAGATCGCTGCCAACTTCTATCTGAGCACAGTCACAGTGTTGTTTGTTCCAATCAGAGTCACAGATGCCTTCCACAGATGTTTCCACCGGTGAAAAAAAAAAAAGGTGACAAAGAAGGATTTGCAGGAGAAACAAGAACACAACCGAGGTTTCATGAAAGCAGTCGCGGCATCTGAACGTTCGTCTAGGTGCTGAAAAATTACCTGCTTTTTAGTATTTCTTCTGCGTTGCATATTTTGGCGCCGTGTGACAGACGGGATTACTCTCTGTGCTTTGGATGGAGAGCCGGGTTTTAATGCCCTCGACGTTCCACCGGTCTTAAGAGTCAGATGGGTCTGCAGAGTCCAACACAACGTTGTTGTTGGCAGAGAAGCGAGACTGCAGCGAGAGGGGAGAGCCGAGGAATGCTTTTGATGGAGTGCACTTAACAGCAGGACTCAGCGTTGATGTACTGCGCAAGGTAGAGGTGTGTGTGTGTGTGTGTGTGTACAGTATGTGTGTGTGTGTGTGTGTGCATGCTGAGCCATGGGTCCACAAGAGGTCATCATTATTATCGGATCAGATATAAAAGTAACATTTACCTCTTTCTTTCTCTCCTGTAATTTCAACTAAGCTCACAGTTTATCCTTTCGCAATCAGCTTCATTGAGAGAGTGTGTATGTGTGTGTGTGTGTGTGTGTGTGTGTGTGCATGTGCATGTGTGTGTGTGTGTGTGCTCTGCTCAAATTACCTCCGTTACACGTAAGTCCGTTGTTTACGCAGCGCTTTTCGGTGAAACCCTGTAAATCCTCCCCCGATGTTGTTTCTGTATCTGACTTTTTCTTTATAAGCACGGATCCTGTTATCATATCAATGCTCTGTAAATTGATTATGACCAGTTGGATTGCTGGTTGTGTAACACAAACGTTCTGCTTTTTTTTTTACAGACTGAACTAGAGTTTTTCCTTTTGTCCTGGAGCTACAACACGCAGACTGACGGGTGAACATTAACTTGTCTTCTACACACTTTCTCATTTCCACCCCAACAACAGGTCAACTGCTGCTTGTTGCTCCGTCCTGACAGCTAACAGCGAGCCCGAGGCCGGGGGAGGACGCACCGACGTCGCTCGAGGGGCTACATGACACACACTCAAAACCAAAGGCTTACACTTGTCTCACACACACATTCAGAGGAAGAAAAACACACAGCGGCCAGAGAAAAGTGTGAGGAATCTGCTGAGTGGCTGTTTCTGCCACCTGAGAGCACACACACACATAAAGGTGTAAAAACCACCTGTGATCCGTTCCTCATTTGTTTGTATCAGATGTTTTATTGCCTGATAATAATCTAACCTTTTCCTCGAAGTGCGATTTCTTCTTGCTCTCACGTTTTCCCTCCTTTTTACTCCGTCTTCGCTCTTTCTCTCCCCGCTCCTTTCACTGAAGCGTTTTCTAATTAATGGTTATTCTGTTCCACCTTTCTTCTCTGCTGGCTGCTGCACCTGTTTGCTTTTCACGGGAGAACAAAGTTCCCACAATCGGGTGAAAGTAAAAGAACAAACGCGGCTATTTAGGAAGCAAAACCCACCAAACAAGTTGCTTTAGGCTCAACGATTTCCTCCGAACCTCATTTAGAAAACTTCACACATTTAAAGAAACTGGCCACGACACGAAAGCGCAGAAATTATATTAAATTGCCATATAGTCGTGCACTTCCTTCCAAAAACAAAGACCAGTGTTTGAGTTTCATGTTAATGTTCTGAAGCCAGCGGGGTAAGGTGCAAAATCTACCACAGGCGGCTTCCTGTCGGGCTTAAACTTGGCACGAGTCGTAAATCTGTTCGGTCTGAAACGCTGGACTAAAGAAAAAAAACACAGTATGAATTATGTTTCATGACACAGCGCTTCTCAAATGTACACAGAAGATTTATGAAAACGATTAATTTAACTAACAGAGGGGAAAAAGGAAACGGTGCAATTACGGGAACAATTCACTACTCGCATAAACGCACGGCGAGATTTTCCAACTGTGGGAAAAAAAATGTCGAGACTCGTTGCTACCTTTGTGTGATTTATTGCTAACGTGTGGCTAATTATAAAAGAACAATTTCATATTTATTACTGAATGTTCTGGTCTGAAGTCGGCCTCATTACTCATGACTGAAACCTCTTATGAGAAAAGAGAGTAAAATGCCTTTTTTTTGGTTTACTGATGTGTAAATTCAGTCTTTTTAAACATGACATATTGATCGAAGAATCCTTATTAGATACTAACCCGACATGACAACAAAATCATATTGTGTTTTTATTATTTTTTAGCCTTTTCATTGCTTTATTGGACAGGACAGCTTAGAGAGACGACAGAATCCACATCGAATTGTACACATGTTCATTGATACCACTCACTCAAATACGTCAGATCTTTTTCAGATCAATGCATCATTCTGAAATTAACAAAAAGGTTCATCCTCTCCCGGATCCGTGCCTTTATCCAGAACGGCACCAAAAGTTATTGGGATCTATTCTGGGACAAGTTCAGTAGCTTTGTCGCAATCCTGCTGAAAAACCAGGGAATGATGCTGAAGTGAGAACGTGAGTTGTATGTGAGCGTCCCTTCTTTTATAACAAATGTTGTGGCTCGTTTTATTCACAAATCGAGCTCCTGCAATTTGAGTATCACACTCTAAAGTCCCAGATTAAACACTGCAGCAGCTTCATCTAATAAGTTGAGACGGAGGATACCAGAACACGGGAAAAGTGGGAACTCGGCTTTTGAGGAAAAACCAAGACAGAGAACATAAAGTTCTGCAAACCATCAGGAACCTGAGGGCAGCTTGAACCAGGAACATTCTTCTGAAGCTTATAAACGGCTTTACAGAAACCACATCATGCACAGTGTGCACATGTGTGAGTGTGGGTGCATTCTGTAAATGCAGATTAAGGAAAGTGAGGAAAGTACAGCGAGGGAAAAGAGAGACAGCAGGAAAGAGACACACTTAAGTGAAACGACGGAGTCAGGAAGGGATAGAGACGCCCGACTTAATCCACACAAACAACCACCTGCTCACATCACAGGATTTACAGGTAAACTGCAGACTGGACAAGAAGCTGACATTTTAATGACTACCTAGGATAAATAACGTAACAGAATGTACTTTGCTTTCTGTAATCTCGTATCACGTTTTAGACAAAAAGACTGACAGAGTCAAAGACGTCCTCAACGGTCCATCAGCGCCCTGCAGGCAGGAACTGTTAAAACCTGTCTGCTGTGACGACACAGTGACTCTGTGAGATCTGTTTGTACACTATTATTTATACACCGGATGTTACACACAGAAATAAAGACAGCACTGCTTGATTACTTCACTTTAAGCAGAGAAGGAATCATTCCTGCAGGCTGTTATGTGACTCTGGTGAGATAATAAATCATTTTGGGAAAGATGTGAGCATCCAGGTGAAATTGGACGATCTCCTTCAGTAAAGGGAGGAAGAAAGTCGAGGAAAGAAAAGTGGAAATACGAAGAGTAAGCAAGCTAGCTGGGGCTGAAAGTAGGTCGAAGGCGATAAGTACTATTCCAGCTAAGTGTGTTTATATGTGCATCATTCATGGCTGGTGATGGAGGGAGGCTGAGGACTGAGTTTCACAGACGCTCTGATCCAGAGCCAGTTACCGACGAGGATGACCGTACACTGAGCGTACCTTTATCGTGAATCACCGACGTTTAAACATTAAATATTTCTCCGAAAATATGGACTCGGTAAGAAAAGTCTAGAAGCCACACAAGATAAACGAGCAGCTACAGAATCAGGACGTCTGCAAGTTTCAGACAGCTGCATTAAAGAAGAAGTAAAATATTACAGGTCGACCGATTGTTATAAATCAAGGTGAGTATTCAGTGTTTTCAGGCTGTTAATTATTACACATTGCCAATCAGGCATTTCTATCTATTTCTATTTCTATCTAACAGAAAAATCACAGATACTAATAATGTGGAAATAACCCGACTGAAAACAGAAAAGATACAAAAAACAACTATTCCTTGTCATGTATGAGCCTGAAACTATAAAACAAACAGAGCTGCAGCTTTTCAATAGTTGTTTGGTTCCTATTATGACTGAAAATGGTGAAAATACACCTCAAGAGCAGCTTCAGACGGGAGAGTGGCTGCAGCTAAATTGCTGATTAAACCGTCTACTTCTGTGTTAATTAATCAATCAGTTTGTTCGGTCTTTCAAATTCTGCCCACAAGCTTTTCCTGTCTTAGAGAGTAAATCAAATATTCACATTTAAGCAGCTGGAATCAGAGGACGGTCAGTAACTACTAATCGATGGATCAATTATTCATTTGACCTTTTTTAAAATGTATTTTTACACGTGGGGTAAATTCGGACTTGTGAACAGCTTCACCTTCACCAGTCACGTCTAAACAAAACGCTCGTTAGGCTGCAAAAGTCTCTCCCAAAAAAAGTCCAGCAGCGGCAGGTGTCACGGTCGTATGTGAGGAATCCGAGGTCGGGTCGATTTACTTATTCTGTCCCTGTCAGCTTACAGTCTGAGCAGCGGACGCCACTGAGCAGCGACACTCTGAACCAAAGAACGGTCAAACACTTCGCGGTCGACAACGACGTTCACAAACAAGAGCGGTCGTCGTAAATACATCGGCTGGATGTGTGTGTGTGTCTGCAGAGTCGCCTCGTGCCTCCAGATAAGGCAAGAAAGAGTCGGAGCAAGATAAGAAATAGTTAACACTCTGAAGTGTGTGTGTGTGTGTGTGTGTGTGAGAGAGAGAGAGAGTGTGTGTGTGTGTGTGTGTGTGTGGAGTAAACCGGTGTCCTCGACCTGACTTTTATCAGCATTTTGGAGGCAGACACTGTTACTCATTAACAGCAGTGATAACACACACCCACACACACACAAGCACAAACACAAGCACACACCCACCCACACACACACACACACATGCACACACACACACACACACACACACACACACACACACACACACACACACACACACAGTACCACCACCTGCTATAGTCCACTTTAGTGATAAAGAGGTGAATATTTGTTGTAAAGGAGACTTTCATATTGACACAACACACATAAAGAAGGAGACGGAGTAATATGGCGACACGCACACGCACACGCACACACACACGCACACACACACACACACACACACACGCACGCACACACACACACAGGTTTTGTAAACACCTCAGCAGGTGGATCTGGCTGGTTAAATAATAGATTAGATATAACATGGTTGTATTCCAGTCGGTGACCCTGGAGCCACAATAACAGACCGTGGCTGCAGCTAATGATCATTTCATTATCGGTCAATCTGCAGATTACATTCACAATCAATCGACTGATTATCTAATCTATGAAATGTGGAGAAAAAATGTGAAAAATCACAATTTTGCACAGTGTGAAGTCTTCTATCTCTCCTCAGCTTTGATTTCTGCTCCTTCTGACTCTGTTTTCCTTCGTTTATGACGTAGAAACAGAGGTTTAACTCGTCCTTTCCGCATATTACATCTCTATAAACAGTGTCAAGCACATTTATGTCCCAGCACGGAGCTAACACAGAGCTTCACAGGTAGAAAAAAAAATACAATTAAAAACCTTAAAAACTGAAATAATTAGAACACGAGAGAGAAGAAGTGAATTAAGAACTTGACTCCAAAACGACAAAACTGAAATTTCTTCATTCTGCATTTCCTCCACCTTCTCCACCTGTGTGTTTTCTGGTTCACTGGGTGGAGAGTCAGACATTCCAAGCATGCACATAACACACACACACACACACACACACACACACACACACACACACACACACACACACACACACACACTCGTGCCCCCCTCCCACATTCCACACCAATCCTCAGCCGTGACTAAGTCCATTTGTTCAGCTCAGGTCACTGTCTCATCTCAGCCTGCCGTGTGTGTGAGAGAGATGGGATAAGGTGTGTGTGTGTGTGTGTGTGTGTGTGTGTGTGTGTGTGTGTGTGTGTGTGTCTGTGTGTGTGTGTGTGTGTGTGTGTGTGTGTGTCTGTGTGTGTGTGTTCAACCTGTATCTCAATTGTTCTGATCACAATGCTGACTGACATCTAAATGTCTCCTAAAGTCTTAAAAGCAGTGAAAACTGAAGAATGACGAGCAGAAACAGTCAGATGATGAAAATGAAACTAAAACTAATTTTTTCCAGCCAACATGAGATTTGAACCTGCAGACGGGCATCATGAACAGACCAGTGAACAACATGGAGTCTGTTTCTTTTAATGTCACCTGACAGAAAGTACAGGTAGGTGAGTGAGAGCCTTCACAGAAGCCCAGTTGAGGAAAATAAACCACAGTGTATCAGTGTATGAACAGAGTTTCTGCAGGTTTGAACACGTCAAATTTAAGACTTTTTAAGACCATTCTGAACTAAATTTAGGACGAAAAAGTCCACATTTGTTGCCAAAATGTTTAACAACAATGTTCAAAATCCAAAGCACCTCTGCTTTCAACATCTGAGTTGAGCTGAAGATGGTGATGGAGAAGATTTTATAGTTTGCATCCTCAGTTTTCTCTTCACCTTTAGCAAAGCAGGAAGTATGTTGTGGAGCATTTTCATACCAAATGCTGCATAACGCTGAAAATAAAGTTTTGTTTGTCTTACTAATGTCTGAAGGCGAACATGCTGCTGTCACAGAGGTTCAGGACCTGATAATCACTCAGTTTTGGGTAATGGTGCCTGATTTTTGGCCGCTTGAGAGAGCAGCAAAAAAGAAATGTTCTCACTTTTGCAATTTTCTTTGATTTGTTGACGTTGGCGAGCTGCAGAACTTGTTTAAAGTGCCTCATTTCAACACGAACAATTGTCGAACAATGCCCAATTCAGATTAAAAAGAAAATAAAGTCGGCTAAATTCAGGCTGTGATTCACCGGAGAAGAAGAATATCCACTTGTAGAAAAAGTCCTTTTACAGAGTTAAACTTGAACTGTGTGTTCTGGTACTGGAGCTGTGCAGTGACTCACGGGTTGAGCCTGAACAGAGCCTGGACAGTGTTGACTGATACGAGACACTCACTGTCAAACACACACACACACACACACACACACACACACACGCAACCAACAGGCAATTCCACCTGAATTCAATCAGTCATCGTGTCACTTGTATCTGTCAGTGTGGACTAATCTCTCCGTCTGCCTCTCTCATGTTTTCTCCATGTCTTGTTCTTGTCTCTGTAAAGACGTGTGTGTGTGTCATATTTACAGGGGAGAACACGCAGAACCACCTCCTCCATCACGCTCCTCTCCAGGCTGCGGCTACCAAGCGCTGGAAAAAAGATCCAACATGTCGATCCAATAAAACCTGAGCGGCAACGTAAAAATGTATCAACAGAAGACGTAGAAATTCAGCACACGGGTGTTTAAAACGACTCTTGTTAATTAAATTTGATCAAACTCAACGTGCTGATGAGGTTTTAACAGTTGTTAATTATTCCGCCTGGACAGGTGACAACAAACCCATCAGGAGATTAAGTGAGATGTTGAACAGGAACAGTGTGTTCACGCCCACACAGCTCAGGTCTGATCGGGGGGATTAAGTGAAAACACCTGTGCAGGTGAGCGCTGGATGTGTAGGGACAAGTGAGAGTACACAATAAGCTGAGCAGAACCTTTTCAGACCTTTTCCCCTCACAGCCCACACACCTCACTGAGTTCTTCACGTTGGGATGGATGTGAAGCGATACGGCCACTAGAGGGCGCTGCTCAGAGTCCGACTGGTCTCCAACCCACCTCCATTTTTCCGTCCCCGCCATCCAACGTGTTTAATACCCGTCATATCTTCCCCCAGCTGCTTAACCAGCTGGTACTGTTCTGCTGGTCCATATCCATAAGTTTTAAGTTCTGACAAAAAGAATCTGTACGCAAATCTAATGTTGAGCATAAATGAGCCTTTAAAAGAGTTTTATTGGTACATTATTACATGCTACCATAAATTTTCCTTCCTGATATGAATCTGATACTTGAGTACTGATCCGAAAGCGGTGCATTAACCAGCACATGTGCTATTCATTGTTTTAAGAACTGTATACTGCTAACTCTGCATGGATCTGGTGTGCAAACACTGCTTAGAAGTAGCAAAAATCCAGTTTCTAATAAATAAATCACGTGTAATTGGATCAGTACAAAGAATTTTGCACTCGCAACACAGATTCCAGCATTTTAGCCAAAAACTGTTGGAGCATTTGTAAGTGGAACTATTTCAACTACTGTTCACTGACGCTTTAATCAACGGTAATAAATAAAACTGTGTAAAATTGTTCTAAAATATAAAATAAAATACTGAATGATCTTTAGCTAAAATCTGCAGAATAACTGGTAACTGTGGGCTTAAAAAAAAACATGTTGAATGAAAGAAGAAGTTGTTTCAAAATCAAGGATCATGTATTCCTCTTCGGGTTGAGACGGTTCCAAGACAAATAAACCACAGAACCCGGTCGACTCTCTGAGAACTGCAATGTCACAAAACTAAAAACATGCCCTTTACTGTCTACATGCAGACAGTGTAAACCGACCTTTAAATCTTATATTTAACTCATTAAATACATCAGCGTAAACCTCCACCTCGCCTGCTGATGTGGGAGCTTTCCGCTCCACCACCTCCTCCACCTCGCCGCCTCCTCTAAAGCTCTGACAACACAACAGTTAAATCCCAGAAAGCGGCCCGTAAGTACCTTTGTTAATTACGTGTAGAAGAATAGGCCCGTTGTGTCCCCGTGTGATAACGGTGCCAGCACAACAGAGGGATTACCTCGGGGATAATACGTACGCTGGGCTGACCGGTGCGATGGAGGTCCGTGTAGTGGGAAATAATTAACAGAGTAACTAGTCTGCAGGCCTTTCAGCCAGACGTCAGCGCCGTGCGGTTGCTGGCGGGGGATTAACGTCCCGGGTTGTTTCAATGTGGCTGTAACCAACTTGTGGAGATACTCTGTTTTGTTTTCTCCTTTTTTTTTTTTTTTTTTACAGATTGTGTCAATGTTTTGCCTGTTGCTTTGGGGGAAAAAAAAAATGCAAGAAATCCCCGTCATGCCATTCTCTGCAGCTTCACAAATTATTCACAACAACCAACACGGGACGAGCTGTCTACTTTGGCTGCACGCGAAAAGTCCAGAAATACTTGTTCCACATTGTGTCGTAACACACTCAGACCAAGGTTATGAACTCTTGGCTTCTTTGTCTGCGAGCGGAGAGTTCGAGCTCAGTGTAGCTCCGTGTCACATTTTTGTGGCGAGTCGATTTGATTTAAATAACCAAAACTCACATAAATGTGTTTCAAAAGGGTTCACGATCTGTAAAGTGTATAAACCTCTCTGTCCTCAGATTCAGATTCAGATTCAGAACTCTTGAAAACATTTTTGAAAGGAAGAGGCATGAAAAGGCCGAGGACGCGTCCAACATCCAGAAAGGAAGGACATACAACACAAACTAATAATTGATTTTAAAGTCAGGTTCTTTAGATTTAAGGCCACTTTCACATCTGCATTACAAAGGCAGAAGCTTTGGATACAAATATTTATCAAAACTATCTAACCTACAAGTCCGTTACTCAGAAATTTCACTCAGATTAAACAAGTTTAAGGTCAAGCTAAAGCTAAATCCATAAATTAGACAGACTGGTATTTTTCACCAGAAGTCAGACGGCAGAATCGCCTCAGAAACCGACTTTGTTCTGACTTTGTGGGACTAGTTTCATCTGGAACGACTTAGCTCACATTGAAGCAGCTACTGCCGTCACTTGAAGAGATAAAGCTGACAAAGTTAGTTAGATTTACTGGATATTTTAACTTATTTCACATCTATATTAAGCCTGTTCACAGCTTTAGAGTTCCAGCTAAGAGAAAAATGAAAAATCATGTCGACACAACCAGAGTTTGGCTCAGGAAACTGATATAAAGTTTATATGACTAGGTTTGAACTTCTCTTGCTCATTCTCTTTAGTCAACTACTTCTTGTATCCACAAATGTCTGCAACACTTTCTGTCGTGCTCTGTGATCACAAAGATTGCATCTCGTCTCTTTGTGACGTCCGGCTCGTTATTTGTTTTGATGTTCGGGACAAAACTTAAAGCCTCTGATGTGGTCGAGCAACGCGTCAGAAGAAACTAGTTAGTTTGCAGCAAAAAACACGATCGTGTGCTTCAACAAACGGCTGACAAATCTGATCTCAAAACAAACATGGATGCAAACGTTGGACATTTTGACTCGTGAGATGATAAAGCGCTGTGCTGGGCCTCACAGTCAGTCACCAGTGTATATGCCCCCTCTGGAGTCCCCTTCTTACTGAACCCACCCCCACATCTCTCACACTCCTCTCACATTCCCTCTGCAGTATGGATTCCACATCGACAGCTGGCACCGCGGAAAAAAAGACGAGTGTCCCCCCTCATGTGCGGTGGTTTTCAGCTTTGTGACATGTTTTTTTTTTTTGTGTTTTTCTTCAGTTTTTGGTTGGTCTGGGTTGGAACTCACGCCACAACAATCGCAAACCACCCAAGAACTGTTTCTACTGACATTTGTGGTGCGTGAATAAGATTTCCTGCAGCTGCGTCGGAACGAGAAAACAACATAATGAGCCCGCTGATCCATGAGAAACCTATACTTTTAGAATATGCTGCGATATCCAGATATGAATACCTGATCTGTGTCTACGAGTTTGGTTTCCTCGCAGTAACAACGCTTTAATTGACACGACTGAGAGCCCGACAGAACAATATGTCAAGGCTAGAAGCTACAACAGCTTAGAAAAACTATTTCCTAAAGCCGCCGGCTTTAACATCCTGCCCCTGATCGGCCTCCTTTTCCTGGGGTCAAAGGTCGTCTGTACGCCTCATAAACATCCAGCAGGGAGCGAGTGTGTCCGACCGTCCATAACATGTCAATCACATCTGAGTCTGAGAGGTCGCAACGGAGGTATTTTTGGTTTGGAGGGTGGACTTGTGTTTCTGTCCTTCTGTCTATCACACACACACACACACACACACACACACACACACACACACACACACACACACACACACACACAGCTGCCCTGAGCGCTGCATAGCCAATCTGACAGGCTGAAGCCGAAAGAAAACAAGGGTCTGTGTCTCCTGTCCCAGCGATCACCTTTCAACGTCTCATTTGTAACGCCATCAGGAATAACAGCTGGAGACTGTGTGTGTGTGTGTGTGTGTGTGTGTGTGTGTGTGTGTGTGTGGTGGTGGTGGTGGGGGGGTTTACAGGGGTTGGAATGGGGTTCTGACTGAAGGGTAGACAAGAGAGAGAGAGAAACCAGCAGACAAAGAAAGTGGCAGAGGAATTAAAATGTCAGAGAACGAGATAGAAAGTGACGGAGAGAGCGGGCGGATCAGAGGGAGGACGAGGCCGATGCAGAGTGCAGATAATTACGTGAGTGACACTTCAACAGACCTCCCCGTGGAAGGATTTTACTACTTTGTTTCACCTTTGAAAGAAAACAGTTCCTGATGGCTGCAGAGTCTATCGATTACGCAGATTGTCCCAGACTTTACTTTGGCTGGCCGCCCAGGTTTGAGACATTTTAGCATTTTATATAAAGTTGTTTTTTTGTATCCGACAGAGAAAACAACACCAGCGATCAACCAGGGGGACAGTGTCCTCTTACTCTTACTCGCACAGAGAGACTCTCCCTGTTATATAACGGAATCGCGGGCGATAAAATCCAAAACGTGAGGTCTGGTTTTTTTTTGGCGACTGCTGATGAACAAAGCAGATAAAAATGCTGAGAGAGAGAAAACAGAAAAGGAGAGAGAGAGAAAACAGAAACTGGCGAGGGAGGCCAGGGTGTGTGCATCGATGTGGACGGTTAAAGGGATATTCCGGTGTAAGTTTAATCCATGGTCTAAATCACCGTGAAACTGTGTTAGACTCCCTCTCGAGAGATCAAGTTAGCAGACCGCTAATTTACGGAGTTTTATCAACCTCAGAAACGACCGCACGACAACAATACACTGCAGTAAATGGATCCAAATATAAACCGCCATCAAAAAGCCACAAATAATGCTCAGAACAGCACCAAACTTCAGCAACAGTACAAATAGGGTCTCAGCACATAGTCCGGGGCATCTAACCTCCGCTAGCTTAGCTGGATTTCTATTGTGAAGCTAAAAACAGATTTCAACTCTCCTCCATCAGCTTCCGGGTCGGGGAAGTCCCGACGCGACGATTACCGAGTGCGGTTAGAAATGCTCAATTCCGTTCTTTTCCCTGTCCGCTCTCGATAATAACTGTTATAAACTGGCAGGTAAGACACATATGAACTTTGATTGCTTTTCCATGGAGTCATAATCATACATTTTCATCCATGAGCCGCGGAACTCTACTGCACTCGGTAATCGACTCGTCGGGACTTCCCGTCAACAGGAAGCTGCTGCAGAAGAGTGGTAAATTTAGTCAGCTTTTCAGTAGAAATCCAGCTAAGCTAGTGGAGGTTAGATGCCCCGGACTATGTGCTGAGACCCTATTTGTACTGTTGCTGAAGTTTGGTGCTGTTCTGAGCATTATTTGTGGCTTTTTGGTGGCGGTTTATATTTGGATCCATTTACTGCCGTGTATTGTTGTCGTGCGGTCGTTTCTGAGGTTGATAAAACTCCGTAAATTAGCGGTCTGCCAACTTGATCTCTCGAGAGGGAGTCTAACACAGTTTCACGGTGATTTAGACCATGGATTAAACTTACACCTGAATATCCCTTTAAAGCAGCAATACGTACGCAACTTCTCAAATCTGAAGAATTTATAAGACAGTTGATGTTTGAGTCTCTCAGGTCGTCACTTTGCGCCCAAAGTTCATTTTCAAATTTCAACTTTTTTGCATCAGGGTTCTACAGTTTGCATAATATAAGTCATTATCTTCCTAGTCATTATACTGAATGTCCTAATTAATGTGTGGTAATCACGTCTCTGACAAGCTCGTCAATGAGTTTATTGAGCTGAGACAGATTGAGAGACAGAGAGCAGATAAAGGAGTGAAAGCAGAGTGAGTGTTGTCCTGTGGGGCTCCTGGTGTGTTATTACAGTCTCCTCTGGTGCTGGCATGTGTTTTCTCTGACCCTACCACACACACACACACACACACACACACACACACACACACACACACACACACACACACACACACACACACACACACTCTCCCTGACCCCTCCCTGATCCACTGGCTGACCTTTGACCCGCAGTGCTGTAGCGCTGACCAAACATACCCCAACCCCGCTGAGACCACAATGCAGCACTGTGGCGCCACGACCCACACAATACTGCATTATGTAGACGAGCGAGACGGAGACGGACACGCTGGGGACGACAGAGAGAGAAGCAACAAGAGAGAGAGACTGAGACTTCAAAATATGCAAAGATGTCTACAAACACAACGGCAGCGCCAGATGTCCGATCTGAGCGTAATCCAACGTGACTCTGTGCACGGCAAGACGAGGAAAAGAGTCGAAGAGACGAAACTCTGGAGCTGCAACGATTCGATTGTTAACTCATCAGCTGATCGAAAGAAAATGGGGTGCCGATACTTTTCTGCTTTTCGTTGTCATGTATGATCGTAAGAAAAAACAGTCTTTGGGTTTTTGGACGGTCGGTTTGACAGAAGAAGTTTGACATGAGGGATTTTTCTGACCTTAAAGTTTCGTCAGCAGGGAAAAGGAAAAAATCCATGTCATTGTTCTGTCTTCACAAAACCTTCTTTGATTATCTAATCTTCTCCTGTTGCTTCCCTCTCTGCTGCCACCTCCTCCTCCTCCTCCTCCTCCTCCTCCACAAACACACATCACCTCTTCACATCACCACGACAAAACCATCAACCCCCACAGAGAGCGTCCAGACAGCCCCATTACTACCCCACCATTAGCAAAGTCAAAGCAAACATTGACTTTATCTAAATGTGGGCTAATAGCCTTTAACATTAACAGGCCTTGTAAAACTCTGGGAAGGAGAACAGCGGTCGCTAAAGAGGAGTGTCGGGGGGGGAGGGAGGCTGCTCCTGAACGTCCCCCTGTTCAGCGATACGTTCAAGTCATGTTTTATAATTATTACCAAGAAAAATATGAGCTGAAGATCCAACAGAGAATTCTTACTCCGGGCTTTTCTTAAAGATCATCTCCGAGTATACAAATGTTTATTCTACTCTCCTGAAATCAAACTACAGGAAAAACAAAAGAGATGAGTCCGTGTGACTTTTGATTGTTTCCTGGCAGCTCACAGCTCAGCAGGACAACATTTGGCCGGGACATTAAGGATTTAACAAGAGGAACTGAACGAGTCATTTGTGCCCTTTGAAGCTCCCCTCTGTCTGTTAATCACCGTGTAATTAACAAACACACACACAACTCAAATCAGATTCCCTCAATCAGCATCTGCAACATCGACGGGCAGAAAAAAACGCTAATGTTGTTTCCTCGCTGGAGAAAACACACTCTGCTATAAGCTTAATAATCTGTGGACAGCGGTGAAGGTTTCAACCATCTGTGGCGGTCCGGAGATCAAGCTCCTCCCCCCCCGCGAACCTGCGAGGCTGGCGGGCAGATGCCCGTTCACCAGCATCGGGCCGTATAACGGTTGTCAGCATGTCAAATGGTATTTACGACGGTTAACTGTGAGTCGGGACGCGCTGCATGCTTAAAAAACAGGAGCAGGGTTGGAGGAGATTTACTGATGTGAGACTATGAGTGTGTCTGTTTACAATGAGGGTAAAGTTGTGTGTTTGAAGCATCTGCCTGTGGTATGCAGCTGTTTACCCTGAGATGCTCTCCTCCTCCTCCTCCTCCTCCTCCTCCTCCTTTCTTCTCGTGGAGAAACAGGCGGACGGCGAACAGAGTGTGTTTTATCACGAAATGTAATAACGTAGTTAATCAGTGTGTGGGAACACAAACAGCAGGGAGTGAGGTTTAAATATTAATCCGAGTGGATTCATCAAACATTAACCGCTTTTATTTATTGGTCATCTATGACTTAGTTTCAGGTGGTAACATGGCAACCAGGCGCAAACTCATAAATCTACATATTCAGTGAAAATACCTGTTATTCTTACTACTGACCGCTGCTTTCTCAGCCATGCTACTTCAACACGGAGGTAAATAAAACAGCAGGAGGAGTTGTTCAGAGAAAACAAGACATTTTGGAAGCCTGGGTGGATATTTTTTAGGACTTTCTGATACTTTATAGATCAATTAATCGAGGAAGTAAGTGGCAGATTGAAGAGTTCCTGTGGAAGATAGTCGACTTCTCTAAACCAACGCTGGCTGCTAACTCCGTACTGAGAGGAGAACGTGCATAAAGTCACATCCTTCGTAGAAATCCAGCAGCGTTAAACTTTTCATTTGTCACATACATTTTTACACAGAGCGCCTTTAATCCTGAATTAATATCATCATTCTTTGGGGCCATAAATCAGAAGCTGTCCTCCTGAATTTATTACAAATATGCACAAATACAAGGTTTTAAATGAGTCGTCTTCATGTTGTTGTCTCTAACTTCTTTTACTGAATCCATCGCTTGCACCTCCTCCTCCTCCTCCTCCTCCTTCTCCTCGTCCTCCTCCTCCTCCTCCTCCTCCTCCTGCAGTCCTTTATTTCTAACCCCACTTCACTCCTACGTATCACTGTTAGTGTTAGCGTGCTAATTACATTCCTCAGTAATGAGTGAGTGGGACAGGAGTTTGTGAAGAGACTGCAGACTGTCTGTATGTGCTTACATGTGTTAAGTCATATTTATGGGCGGCGTCTTCGACTTGTATACATTCTCAGCATCTGTGTATGCGTCTGTTTACAGCCGGCGCTGTCTGTCTGCAGTCGTCTGCTCTCTGTTGACACGTGTGATTGTCTCTCTTTGGCAGCTTCGACGCAGTGAAGATGCTCTTTTAATAAACTCGGTGCAACAGCGGATGAACCCTTCTCTTTTTTCCTCTCCCTTCCTCTGGATGATGGGTGGTCGACACGGCGGAATCACATGGAAAACATTTAATTGTTTAGGCAGAACTGTGCGTCACGAAACAACGCACACAAACGCACATCCATCATCTTCTTTCAACATCACAGGTGTGACAAAACTAAGAACTTAATATCATCGTCCTCTCAGTCCTGCTCCGGTTGTTTGACCGTCTATCAGCTGACGTACATAAACACCATCTGACACACACGTGGCGCTACACATCACTTGCACAATTAATCTGTGCATGTGTGTGTATGCTGAGGCATGAAAAGCACATGAACCAATAAACAAACATTCAACACAAGTTTTTCCATTGAAGACAAAGTCTGAAAGGATTCTCATTTTGCTATTGGGGTGGAAAAAATTTAATACCCCGGCTCGTGTGCACGTCTTTAAACCAATCATCGTCTCGGGACGCCACGAGGGCACATGGAAAGAGGTGAGCCCCGGTATTAGAATGGCTAAAGACAAAAGATAACAGCTGCTAGCTTGTTTATGTTTGTGTCATTAGCGCTGGGTTATAGGACGGCCCAAAACAGTCCTGTGAGCCTTCAACTAATCTACCTCTGGAGAGCATCTTGTCCTTGGCATGAGAAACAAGGTGAGCAGGGACGTGCTGTTGTCTTGTTGTCATCGTGACGTCTTCATGCAACGAGCAGAAACTCCAGGAAGTCACCAAGCTAAGCTAACTGCCTCCAAGTCAAATGTCAAACTCCTCTGTCACCAGTGTACGGCTTATTTAAGGATGGACCTTTTCTCTTTTCATCGTTCACATTTGAGCTGAACTCCGTCTACAGCTGCAGGTATCCCAGCCTGCCCCGGGCCGAACACCAGTCTTTGACCCCGGCGTTCAAGCTGGATGTTGTTCAGCTAACAGAGGAGAACGCTAATCTATCAGCTGCTCAGTCTCATGCTCAGCTACACACACACTCACACACACACTCACACAGACCCAGACACTGGTTCAAACAGCGTGGTTGTGTAAGCCTCTGGATTGCAGTTTATGCGACTCTACCGCGCTGCAATAAGGGCATAAAAGTTGCATCTTTATCTCTGTCTGTCTTTCTCTTGCTTCCCTTTTCCTTTCTCTTTCTCTCTCTTACAATAATAATAATAATAATACATTTATTTTATATAGCGCTTTTCAGGTACTCAAAGACGCTTTACAGGTTAAAACAGAAGTATAAAAACAACACACACGTAAAATAGAAAGTATCTCCATCTCCTCATCTCCAAGTCCTTTAAACTTTCTGGTTACATGTTCGTTTGCCACTAAAATGAATCATCTTGTTCTCTTCATTTCATGCCAGGCCTGTGTTTCCATCCAGACCTCATTTCTTTACTACAATAAGTCATACTGTACATCTCAGGAAGCGTCGTGCAGTTATTAAGGTGCCGTTCGACACGACTTCCTGAATGTATTTACACAATAGCGCCCTTACATTTACTGTAACTGAACCTTTTGTGTAAAGAGGGACTGCCCGAACCGACGAGGCCACAATAGAGTTAATGTTTTCAATTTCAAAATGTCACGATGTGTACGAGGATGTGTTGCGCTTCACTTGTATTGTTCATTGTTTACGCAGTTGCTCGGAGTAACCCACCTCTGACATGCATATTTCTCTGGGATATCTCAGAAGTCACCGAGCAGCTAATAAAAAAATCCTTCTCTGCGTCATTTCTTCGTGTGCAGCCGACGAACGTTACGAGTCTGGACAGAGAGGAAGCCTTTCTGTGACCACCTCTAATAAAGTGTTTATTAGAATTTTATGTGTAAAGACGTGACATTGTGATCACGAGCTGGACTCGCTTTTCCGTACTCATATATACAAATCCTGCGCCTGAACGGACACTTCTGGGGGTGAAGTGTGACATCATCTGTGACCCGCTTGACCCGAATCCTGCTGAAGGCCTCTGACGGTCGTGAAGCTTGTCCACCTTCAAGAACAATGTCTGACAAGGTTCCTTTAAGTTTAAGACACATTTGTTTTGGCTATTCTGATAACCAAAAGCTCAATTTTTCTTCAGCTGCAGATGCTCGTGCTTCTCAGGTGCAAAGTAAAGTCCATGTTTCATTTAATTCTTCTGTTTTTATTAAAAACGTAACACTACATGTGTGCAGGGAACGTTTTACAGACGGAGAGACAACGAGCTGTTCCTCAGTTCAGAAGCACAAATTCACTATAACATGGTACGAACCTCAGGCCACAGGACCGAAAGAAAGACAGCATCGCTCTCATCAGACAGAGACGTCTTTCAGCTGCCTCTTCATACTCGGTTACACTCGCAATGACAGAACAAATCACAGAAACAACAATAATTACATCGCCTTAAAAGATGTGTGCGAGTTCGGCTCAGTCTGACCTGTGGTGCTGATACTGTACTCTAAACCGGGACAGAACATCTGTCTGGGAACTCGAGTCGAGTCTCATCACAAGATAAGGGAGAAGTTCAGCGTCTAATTGGTTCATAATGACATTCTGTCTCCTCTGTCTGTCCTCTTCATGCCCTCTCGCTCTCACACCCCTCCTGTAATCTGGTTCCTTCCCTTGTCCATTTTTCTCCCTCTTTCTTTTCCTTTTTCTCCCATCTCTCTCCACCTTCACCCCCTCCGTCTGTCTCTCTCTGCTGCCTGCTGCCCTGGCCTCATCGACAGACTGCAGGCGGTGAGGGGGAGGAGATGCTGTGGCATTGCACAGCAAACATCCCTAATAGGCTAATCTAATCTCATCTCTTTGCGGTCTATGGCCCTGTGTTTACTTTCGGCCCTGCGTCTGCACGCTGGCTCTGCTTCGCTTCGCTGAATGCAGCTTTGTTCCCGCTGGAAACTCATCATCGGTGTGATCTCTGCAACGGGCGCCAACCCCGCGACCGTCTGCCCATAAAGCCCGCAGGCTGGGGGTCGCTCTCCTCCGCGTGCAGCCTCCCTCTGCTATTGTTGTTTGTTTTTATTATATTTAGTCTCGTGGAGGGAAACGAGGCGGCGTGCTGAGTGCGGAGCGCACTGCTCTGTGTCTGACCCTGACCACCAACCTCCCGGTGGTGTTGCTCAAATTAGATTTTAAAGTTGAAATGCTAAATTTAAACGCCGCAGTCAACAAGGTAGCATCTTTCCAAAATATCCAAGTGGAAAACCAAACTAATGCAAACACCGTACAGAGACCTGATGGGAGCTGAACGACCAGTCAGAGTCAAAATGTTCCCCGACTGTCTAAAGAAAAGCACTGATTTAGGAGAGCTCACCCTGGAACAAGTGTCTCAATCAGACTGAATGTATAAATCTGAACGAGCCAATGAATAAAAACAGAAAGCATGTGATAGAAAAGTGAAAAAAAGATGGAGTAGGAGGAGGAGAGAGATCACAACACGGTGGTGAAATGTCAGCACAGACGACTTCTGCCTTGAATCTACCAGGCACAACCGGTGTTTCCCACACATAGACTTTACCTGGGCTGTTAAAGTATATTTGACAGCCCAAATTTTCATTTTTGACGCCATCCGTGATCGATTTACCTCGTGGACCGTGCCCAGGACAAGATTAAACCTCCTCAGCACTTTATTCTAAGGCTGACCTGAGCCGGTGTTATTAATTTATTGAGCGTGAAGCAAAGTTCTGCAAAAAAACGCGTGAAATGCAATTAAGGATTTAAAATTTGCTCCACCCCAAACAAAAGAGGCTCAGATTATCATTTCGTGACATCTTTGTTAGTTTGACAGCAAGTCGCCTGAATGTCATCAGAGGAAACAACAAAAATCGATCATCCCTTCAGAACAAATCGTGCCACCGTGTTTCCTGCGGCGTAACGGTGAGAATGCAAAAACTCCACACCAGGTGAAGAAGACCGAGGACTGTCAGGTACCGACGTCACCTGCAGGGATCCGTCTCCCTGCAGGTGCTGATGACCGTCACTCACCTCTGGCAGCTGTGGACATCAGGACCATCTGCAGCAGCAGAGAGACGCAGAGAAGCTCCATTCTGGTCCGACTGGCAGGAAGACGATCGTTCGGCCTCTTCGAGCTGAAGGGAAATGAAACGCTGATTTGAAGGATGACTTAAGATGTTAAAGGGCACCTCCTCAAATCATTTAGATCACATCTATGAGCATAAATCATCAATTTGGAGTTATTACACCATCTGATGTGTGTCTCGCCAATCAAATCATAATTTACTTGCCAACTGCCTGAAAGTTGGGAAGTAAAAACTGCTTTGATCGAGATATTCCTTCATAAAATTAAAGAAAAATGTGTTCTTGATTTCTTTGCAGATGTTTTTCAACATCTGACCGAGCTAAAGTCTCTAAAAGGTGGACGTAACGTCCACCTTTTAGAGACTTTAGCTCAGTCAGGGTTGAAAAACATCTGCAAAGAAATACGTAAAGGTGAAAAAAAAATAGAACTCACTTCCAAAATCTCTTTAACATCTTTAAAAAGTCTTCGGCAGTCAGAACAAAAAAACTATGAGCGTTCACGGCACAGAAGCAGAGATTTTCTGGAAGTCAAAGCGTTTTTCCTCGCAGATTTACTCCGTCCACCTGTCCATATGTCTCTCCTTACAGAGGTTTTAATCTATCCGCCACATAAATTCTCCCCCTGAACCTTTTAGAGAGAGATCTTATTTCCATACTTCACGTGCTGAATCTGTAATCGGCATGTCAAACCTCAGGAACCGCTTAAAGCTGCAGGACGACTCGCTTTTATTTTGCATCAAAGACAGACAATAAATCAAAACACAAATAAATTGAAAGTGGCTTAAAAATGAAAGCGAGACACCTGGAATCATCTGGATTATGATGATGATGATCTTTAAAACCAAATAAAGAAGATATTTACACATTGTGGCAATTATATAAAACAGTATGATGTCATAAACCTTTTAAAAGCTGCATCATGTTATAAATCTGTAACTCACAGATATCACAAACATTATCTTTGATTTACATCTTCTGTAGATTAATACTTATATTAAGATTCTTTAGGACTTTAGAACTCAGACTTTTACACCTCATCAGAGAAAAAAAAAAAACTCTTCAAACTAAATCCGAATGAAAGAATGATGAGAGACGAAACAAGTTCTCTGTGAGTCATTATGAAGAGCAGCAGATCCACATTAACACCCTGCGGAGACGTTAAATCAGCTGAATATCACACTGAGTCTGGTTTGTTATTAATAAAGGTGAACTTACTGTCAGCTCGCAGCAGCAGCAGCAGCGGATGGATGTCTACAGGCTGCAGACCTGCTCGGTCACCATGTCTCTGTCAGAACACCTCCTCTGCCCCTCTCTGCTCCTCCTGCTCCTCTCTGACTGGATGATATCGATGATTTAATCCAAGATCCGCCGAGAATGACTTCAACAAATAAAAAAGTACAGAGACGTTTCCTGACAGCGGAACACCGACTTGCTCTAAATAAAGTCAGCAAAGTATAAAAAAAATGAAAGATATGAGCGAGCGAGCGGATAAAATGTCAGAAAATGTCAGAAAATAAAGTTAAAATCTGTCGGCGGAGGTCAAACACGTGAGCTGTGCTGGTTCTGAATGACAGTCCGGACCGGGACGCGCTCTGGACCGGGACCAGAACAGCCAGAGGAGAAGAGAAGCTGCGTCCACACGTCGGTTCCGTCCACAGACCTGCTCACACACCTTCCTGTTAATGTGAACCTGGTTCTGTCTGCACGCGCCGCTCCGCTCCGCCGTCCGACGCTCCAGGCGACAAAACTGAACTGAAGCCACGGACCGTCCGCGAGCTCAACTTTCAGCCAATCACAGGCCGGGCCAATCAGAGAGCCGGCCAATCAGAGAGCAGGAGCGCGCTGGACAAATTTGGAGCGGTTTAAGAGGGGGGAGAGAGGGGGAGAGGTGAGGAAAGGAGAGAGGAAAGGAGAGAGGAGAGATGAGAGGAGGGGAGAGGAGAGAGGAAAGGAGAGAGGAAGGAGGTGAGGAAAGAGGAGAGGAGAGGAGAGAGGAAAGGAGAGAGGAAGGAGGAGAGGAGAGGAGAGAGGAAAGGAGAGAGGAAAGGAGAGAGGAGAGATGAGAGGAGGGGAGAGGAGAGAGGAGAGAGGAAAGGAGAGAGGAAGGAGGACAGGGAAGAGGAGAGGAGAGGAGAGAGGAAAGGAGAGAGAAAACAGGAGAGGAAAAGAGAGAGGAGGGAGGAAAGGAGAGAGGAAAGAGGAAAGGAGGGAGGTAAGAGAAGAGGAAAGAGGAGAGAGAAAAGAGGAGAGGAAAGGAGAGAGGAAAGAGGAAAGGAGGGAGGAAAGGAGAGAGGAAAGAGGTGAGGAGGGAGGAAAGGAGAGAGAAAACAGGAGAGGAAAGGAGAGAGAAGGGAGGGGGAAGGAGTATTAACTAACTGAAATCATTTGTGAGCGAAATGCGAAATTATTTGTTTTTAAGTGTTTTTATTAACTTCTTCTTTATTCGTTTTCTATTATTATTATTATTATTATTATTATTATTATTATTATTATTATTATAAATATTGTTGTTGTTGTTTGTTTCCTCCTCTGCTCTGCTCATTACTCTCAGTACAGTTATTATATCTTGCCCCATTGATTTGTCTCCCTCTGACATAATGGACCAACACTGACACCACGTGGCCGTCAGGCGTTATTACAATATAGGCCTCATTGCTCGATCTGTTCCTGAGGCTGAGCTGCTGGAGGAGATGTTGTAGATAAACACATTAACTGGAAATGATTCAATTCTTCCTCTGGTTTAAATCTCACAGGTATAAAAAGCAGTTTGTCCATCAGGTGTGTTTCAGTTCTGAGGTGTTCTGGAGGTTCTTGTGTTCTCTCATCTGCAGAACTCATTCAGGTAATATTATTATTATAAAGATGATAAATATTAATTCAGTAACATTATGAAACACATGTATAAATATAGAAATGAAGCAGACTTTGATTTTCTGTCCTCTGTTCTATAACACACTGTGAGGACGCTGCTGCCACCTGCTGGTGACCAGAGGGACAGCACACACCTGGACCTGCCTCAGTGCAGAGGAGACTGTCAGCTGGGTCTTCTTCTTCTTCTTCTTCTCCTTCATCTTCTTCTTCTTCTCCTTCATCTTCTTCTTCTTTTTCTTCTTCTCCTCCGCCAAGTTCCTCTTCTTCCGCTTATATAATTAATCTTCCTCTTCTTATGTTTCTTCTTCTTCTTCTCCCCCCTTTTCTTCTGTTTCTTCTTCTTCTTTTTTTTCTTCTTCTCCCCCTCCTCCTCCTTGTTCTTCTTCTTTGGTTATATAATTAATCTTCTTCTTCTTCTTCTTCTTCTCCCTTTTCTTATTTTTCTTCTTCTTCTTATGTTTCTTCTCCTCCTCTTCATTCTCTTCTCCTTCTCCTCCTCCTTGTTCTTCTTCTTCCGCTTATATAATTAATCTTCCTCTTTTTCTTCTTCTCCCTTTTTTTCTGTTTTTCTTCTTCCTCTCCATCTTGTTTTTTCTTCTTCTTTTCCTTCTTCTCCTCCTCCTCTTCCTAGTTCTTCTTTTTCTTCTTCTTCTTCTTACTTTTCCTCGATCTTCTTCTTCCACTTATATTTTTTCTTCCTCTTCTTCTTCTTCTTCTGCTCCTTCTTTTCTTGATCTTCTTCTTCTTCTTCTTCATCCAAACAGGTAGTTTGAACTTTACTATCTCATCATGCTGTAATCGAGGGTGATCAAACTGTTTTCCCTCCTTTACTCGTTCTTCATAACTGCATACAAACAAAAAAAGGACTTTAAAACAGAGAGAGAGAAAGAATGAGGCGGCTGTCAGTTTTACAATTGATTGTCTTCATTAGATTAACTCAGCAGTCACACAGCAGACAGACGGGTTAATTAAGGGGAATCAGGGTTTGTTCCTGAACACGCGCAATTTATTTTGCAAAGCATCCAATTTACAAAATTATAACTGAGTGCACAAAACAAGCTGCGTCAATATGTCCTGCTACGCGTGACAACACCGTCTGATCACCATGTAAACAACAGCTGTGGGGAGAAAAAAGTCTTGAAATATTCAGTCACAATTCTTTCCTCAAATATGCAACAGTCACATCATTTTTCCTGCGTGTGCTCTTGATTTAACAGAATGATTGAAAAAAAGTTGAAGTACTCTCTTACGATGGACATTTAAAAAGGAGGATGGATCAGAGGATGCTCCAAACATGTTGTTCTGAATAATGCTCACAGATTTAAACATGAATAAAAAGATAACGTCTGCATTTAATGCTCCAGGAATGAATGTAATCGGCCGCAGCTCCGGTCCTGTCGGGCCTGTAAACAACATGAAGTGTGTCTGAAACGAGCCGAGGGACGTTTCAGGACACGCAGTTCTTTATATCACACAAACAGTCATTTAATACGGCCATCTTCACAGCAAAGGTTCGGTTTTACTTCGAAAAAACAGCCGCGTGTTGTCTATGGCTGCGCTCCAGCTCCATGGCTTTAACCACTGTGTTTTATTTCAGCGTCAGGAGGAGACGGCGGACAAAAAAACTCCTGGGAGTCTCACAGAGCGTCTGAGCAGCTGGAACAGACATAAAAAAAAAACTATCTGCAGATTAAACACGAGAGTTTATAAAAGAACCGCGAAAAAGAAACAAACCGGCTGAAAACATCCAGAGACGAAAAGAAAAAGAATAATTGTGTTTGTGAGTCAGAAAACGGAATCGCGTTTTAATAAAATCATTATTGTTCGAGGAACTTTTTAAAGGATAATTTCATGTTTTCTTCAGCAGATGGTAGCAGAGGACAGGCGGCCAGAAACACACACACAACACACACACACACACACATGCGTGCACACACACACAGTGTTTTATGTTTTAAGTACAGTTATAGCTGCTATTCTTCTCAAATCATCGTGACAGATGGTGGGAATATGGTCGAGTATGCTCCATTGAAATCCAGAACTGTGGCGGGCAGCAGGCTGGAACTATTCCTGGTAACGACTGTGCTGTGTGTGTGTGTGTGTGTGCTTCAGTACTGTAAATCAGACTCTATGTAAGCTTATGAGAAAACCAACCTTCCTATCACCTCAGCAAACAGCTTCCTGATGAATTAACACATTTGTGCAGCACATCAGTAACATCCTCTGTGTTGGAGCAACTACGTGAAGCTGCAGCGCTCCTGTTAAACACACACAAGTAAATAAATTAATAAATAAATGCAGAAAATCAGACAAACAACACAAAAAAACCCCACAAGGGAATAACTTGTTTTCATTGTTGTTGTAATTCCAGGAGTTAAAGCAACAGAAGTCAGAGATGCTTCAATAAAACAACAATAAAAAAACATTCTCACTTTTAAAAGTACAATGCAAAGCAAAAGAAAATAAATGTATGGATACCTTCTTTGTCTTTCTATCACCTGTATTATGGCAAATTAGAACACGTGACCTGTCGCTTCTTCTTCGTCCCTTTTTATTCACGTTGACTTAAACATCGAGGTTGATAAACGTTGTAGTTTGAATCACTCCATGATGTCACGTCTGCTGATGATCACCATGTATCTTTGGTTGTAGCAGAATATAATAAAGAGTCTAATGGATGTCTGTGTGTCAGGATCCAAAGCTAATTGTCTTGTAGTTATTTAATCACTCACAGAGGCAGAATGATAAAATCACACACGGTCCTGAATATAAAAACATCCCTCAGTCGGAGTCTTAATGCACCAAACTTGCTGGTTGTGTTTCGTGCTGGAGGTCAGCGGGCAGAAACCTGCGATCCGCCCTCCGGTTCTGTTAGATCGCCAGTTTGGACTCGGTTGTTTTCATTATTAGGTTGAGCTGGGCTTCATCCAGCGCGAGAGGCCGTTTATATTCTGCAGGCGCAGCAGAACGTCACATTCGATCTGCACACTTTGTTTTCAAAAGGTCATAATTAGCGCGCAGTTTTGAAACAATTACGGCCAAAAGTGCACCAATTTCCCCTCGAAGCAAAACGCAGAGTTACTCACGGAGAGAGAAAGCGAGCGGCGTGTATGTGTTTTTAACTCCTCCGTCCAGAATCAAATACTTTGTCTTTGTATCAGCTGCAGAAGTGAAATGCAGCGTGGAGAAAAAAACTGGCTGTCCGGCCTTTGAAACATTTTGTTTCTAATCTCATCGGAGTCGACCGAGCGTGAGCGCTCGTTAGATTTCGGCACTTTAACGCCCGTTACATGCAGGAGCAGCTGAGAATGATTACAATTTATTAGCCAGGTTGGTGAGAGTTGGGTGATCGGAGGGCGCACACGAGGGAAATTAAACAGCAGCTGCGCAGAAACAGGGAAAGCGAGATTCATTCAGCTTCAGCGTACCTGCAGCAAATCGCCCGCGAAGGTTAAAGATTCGGAGGAGCGACGAGCGGCGCAGGTGTGACGACGACTTCTGAGATCTGATAACAATTTATTTTAGCACATAGGAAAAAACGTAGAAACATTACTCTGGAACATCTCTTGCAACAGCTTAAAATTAGAAACGCTTCTTTTTTTAGTTTGCTGTCATGAACGAGGTGGAATGAGTGATAATGTTGTTGTTGCTAGGGCGGTCTGACCAGTTGCTATGCGGCAGCCTCAGCTGTTGTAGGAAATGGCTCTGGTTAAAGTTTGAAGGAAGGGAAGCAGGGAGGGCGACGTAGCCACAAGGCTTATTACTCTGCGCCTGTGTGTGTGTGTGTGTGTGTGTGTGTGTGTGTGAGCATTTATGTGTGTATTGGATGTGTTAGTGTGTGTGTGTGTGTGTCTATTGTGTGACCCGCTGCCTTTCAAAGCGTGTGTAGATTCATAGATTCGTCATTATGTGCAGCATTTCTGTGTGTGTGCGTGTGTGTGTGTACTTCTGTTTCTGCATATATACATGTAATCTGTGTGAGTGTGTGTGTGTGTGTGTGTGTGTGTGTGTGTGTGTTGCAGTATGGCGGTCTCACCTCAAGCCTGAACCCCGAGCAGCCGCGGGGAGGGTTGGGCATTTATGAAGGAATTCTGTAATTTTCAAAACTGTGGTTTGAGTTTCACTCTTTTTAACAAGCTGGTTTGGGCACTGATAATGGAAAACGGCTGCAGAGAGAAAGCGAGAGAGCGAGAGAGAATGAGAGAGAGAAAGAGAGAGAGGGAGAGAGAGGGAGAGAGAGAGTTTTGGCAGCCTTCGGATTCACTTCCCATTTCTCAAAAAATATGTTTTTTCGCCGTCTGCTCTTCTGGGACTTCTTGCGTTATCATCTCTGCGCTAGTTAGACGGTAAACTCTGGACAGGAGAAGTTGTGCTGGATACAAAGTGGGCACGAGGAACATTAAAGTTCATAAGTGGAATCCATCAATCCCGCCGAGTGCCACGAACATGGCGTCTTGACCCCCAAAGGCAGAGGATAAAGTTTCTCCTGCGCCGAGAAGAACTGGAAACAGGATTAAAGTGTGAATGTATTTTCACTTCAGCAGCTCCACATAATGTGAACGCTCGCGTTGCGGCGCCCGTTCGAAATCGATTTGACGCTCAAGTCAACTCTTCTTCTTCTGTTTCAGACTCTTCACATGTGCTATTTAGTAAAAACGTTTAAATTTATCTGCTCGTCACGGAGCTTTAACTACATCCTTCACACTGAACATCTATAAAATTAATCTTTTTTTTTACCCTGAAAACCTTTTTCAAAACCTAATTCATTAAAAGTTTGTTTATCTGGTGTTTCTAATATCACCAACCAACAGACAATACAAGCATAAACCTACATCATGAGCTTGAAAATAGCTTGAAAATAGCTAAAATAGTGTGAAATCAGTCGCCATTTTCAATGAGACATCAGGATAATTGTGGTTTTTATGCCTTTGCAACATATCTGAGGTTTGCAGAAATGTACACTCACAGCCTTTTCTTTTTTTCTGCTGTGTCAGGTTATAAAATATACACCAAACAGTTAAACATGCAGCGTATGAATGTATATAAATACATGCAGATAGGCGAGTTACAGGTCGGCACAGGAAGGAAACTGAGTCATGCAGCCAAACTTCAGACCCGACCTCGACCACACTCATGTTCAGTCTCGACATAACGCACAGAGCCTTCACACACACACACACACACTGAACACACACACACACACACACACAGAACACAAACACAGCCGCCCACTCGCTCCTTCACTTTTCTAGTCGAGTTCAGCTTAAAGTTCTTCATCAGTATGTTAAACCACACTTGTTGTAATTGCTGCTATTTGTGCTAAGATGCATTATTTTCATGAGGGGAAAAGTACTTTAATATCGCCGCTGACATTACTGTTGCCTCATCGAGATTAAACTCCAAAGAACGAATAAAATCATCCTGTCAAATGTTTTCACAGTCAGACGAGCTCTCCATCACGGTGAAGTGTTCATCTTTTTAATGTGTTTCTGAAAACTTCCTCTAAGACAGCATAATTATGGAAAGTTAGCGTTTAGAATAATCTTCACTGACTCAGATGAACTGAATGATCTTTACATCTTATATTTCCAAGGTTACTTCAGTACAATACTTCAAAAATAGTTATTAAAGGGGAAAATACAGACAGTAGATACAGAGAGATAGATGAAACTGTCAACAGAATGTGAAGAAATAACAGTTTTGACATCAGTCCTGGTCTGAGCAGAGTCAGCTAAGCACCGCTAGCTGGACGGCTAACTGAGCTAACTAGCTTATGGCAGCAAACAGTTAGCGGCTGTTTTAGGGGTCATTCTGGTGATATGATGCCCACTTTTTGTTTGGAGTAAGAATTGGACATGTGGCAAATTCTTACATTATGCACCTTTAAAATCAAACATACAAACTTCACAGCTAAAGTGACAAAACACTTGAAATTAGGCTCCTACGGTCATTTTTTAAGGGATGTTGCTGCTGTCTGTAATCCTGCAATTACTGATGTTGCTGCTACAGCTGCTACCTGTCGCATCCTGCTACTGCTGCTGTTCTCACCTGTCTCCCACTACAACACAACAAAACTACAACACAACAAAACTACAAAACCACAACAGAGGTTCTGTTACAGCTGCCATCAGCTCGCTTCACAAAATCTGTACAGTCCGTAGGAAACAATAGTTGCGTTTCAAGCAGAATGTCTTGTTCCACATCTGGATGCCAGGTAGTCTGACCCCCCGCCGCACATAAACACACACACACACACACACACACGGAGCGGTACAAGCGACCGTGGGGGCCCGTTAAGCTAACGGGAGATATTTAGCCCCCAGACTGGGAAAATAAAAAGTGTAATGTAATGGAGCCAGCTGTAAAAGCACAGAACGGTACAGAACAGAATACAACAGGACATTGCCCAACCTGGTGTGACTTAATGTAACAGAACCTGAGACCGGCCCGATTCAGGGTCAGCGGTGGCGGATGACATCAGCAGCAGGATGAAGGTGGGCTGTAACAGGAGCAGGTGAGACTCCCTGATGACGATGACACAATGAGATGTTCGCGTCAGAAGCAGCTGAACGTCGGTCTCTCTCTTCAGTTTTTATGTTTTCTGGTTGTTATTTATGTCTCTAAAATCCGTCTTCGCTCAGAAATATAGTTTTCTTCTTGTGCATAAAGTTTCTGAGCTTAAATCTACAGAATGATGTGTAGTTTGACAGAGAGGCTGTCGTTAAACTCCTCTACTGAAAGTGTAAATCTTTCCCTGCGCTCGCTGAGAATCTGAATTTTGAGATGCAGGTCTGCGAGCATCCTTTGTGACTTCGCGGTGCCGGTCCAGTGTTCAGCAGACACAAAACAAATGTTCTGTGGAAAGTCTCCAGTGCATGTTTTTGCATAGATTTAATAGGTTTTATGGACGTTTTGATATTTTTCATCAACATTTCAGAAAATGTATTTGTTGACATAATGATACAAAAAAAGCAAACAGCAGTAGTTTAGCTTTTCATACTTCTGTTTGCTTTTTCTTTTGTTAAATATGAAGAAAATTTGAGCAGATGAGCTGCAAGAAATAAAGTACAAATGTGTTAAACTAGTTTGTTTAGGGCTTCAAGGTTTCAAGAAGTTATTAAGAAGTTAATTAAGTTATTAAGTTTGAACAAACTGTTAAAAAACCGAACAGATTAATGTGTATACAAACTGCTTTTTGCAGTTTTTGTGTTCGTAGGATATCAATGGAAATAAAAAACTACATTTTCAGAAATATTGTGCTTTTCCCGACTACGAGGCGACATCATCTGTGGCCCCCGAGATGATTCAGTGTGAAGGATTTACTGAAGCAAATCCGTGATGCGTTTGATTTATTTCTCATGAAGGAGATTAAAATCAAATTAGTTTCAGACTAACAGCCGCGTCTTCATAAGGAAACTGAAATAACAAAGAGTTCTTCGTCTTCCCGACTTTTAGTACCAAACGCCAGCGAGTCGTGTTAGTCGAGAGAAAGAAACCAGCTCCCCTTCCTGCTGAACATTCAGCACTAAACGTCTCCAACACCAACTCACAGAAGTGATTTTGTCACTTTAATGAAAACATGGGAGCTGCAAAACACACAGTGCGCGAGGAGAAGCCCTGACTTCATGTACAGTTGAACATTTATATGCCGGTCGAGCCTGTGTGGCCGCTGGCGCTGCAGCCAACAGTGTTTAAGTCTCTTTAGTGCTGCTGTAAATAGTTTGTGTGAGTGTATATGTGAGTGTGTGTGTGTGTGTGTGTGAGCTGAGGTGTTTCGTACATTTCCCTTCACTCTGTTCTGGGGTTGTTTCATTAAAAACATAAAAAAAAATGAAGGTTTTCATAACGGCTGTATTATTAACTTCATCCCTCGCTCCCCCACGTTCTGAGGTAATGCAGAGCAAAGCGGGATTTTACGAGCACTTAACACTAATGTTACACTAATGCTGCAGTCATGAGCTCATGTTCGGAGCCCCCCCCCCCGACCTTTCACACTTCGTCCTTATATATCTCACTTTCTCTAACTCCCTCTGCACTCTTAAAGGTGTTGAACTCTGCTACAACCCTGAGCTCGTACAGTTCCTGGCTGTGATATACTGTAAGTCTGAGTGTTTCTGATTGTTCGTTTTATTGCTTTTATACTTCTAGATGTCCCGTACGAGCCCGAGGATTTAATCGGACTTGTGTCAGACGTGAAACGTGCTTTATCTGCAGACTTTTTGATCTTTCGTCGTCGTCCATTTTCTATTTTTCTGCTTCTGTGTTTCCACACGCTGACACCTCTGCAGTGAGAAGTCAAGACACTCCTCTTTGTCACACTCTCAGGATTTTATTCCCCTGAATGACCGCTTTCCTTCCCTTTATTGATTAAAAACGTACATAATGACTCTCCGAAGGTTTACAGCGGACACGTCAGCCCGACACACCTTGCCGTTATTTTTCAACTTGTTGTTCATTTCCGACAAATCGAACCTGTTCCCCTGCACCTTCTCCACTGAGGAGCGGCATCTTTGGAAGGAGCAAAAAAATCTGGAAAATGAAGAAAAAAAAACAGATGAATGCATCGTTCGACAACAGACGATGAACTGTAAGAAACATACAGAAAATGTATTAAAATCACACAAACAAGCTCAGAAAGTACATAAATAAACTTTAACACACAGCATCAGTGACAGAATAACATGACATCCATTCATCCAGGCATCATAATAATACTGATCAATTATTTAATCATTATTATTATTAGCACCAGTATATAGTAGGGGTGTGCCAAAATATCGATACTACGATATATCGCGATATTTCGTCTTGAGGTACGTTATCGATACACCGGTGCCAAATATCGATATTTAAAAATGTAAAAAAAAAAATAAATACATTTTTTTTTATTTTTTTGGCCCACCACCACCACCCCTCTTCGGAGGACAGCTTTATCTTTATTCAAACATAGGTATACAACCAAATAAAATAAAAAAAATGGTTTAAGTAGCTCTGAAACCCACACATATAGATATTTAATGATAGTTGTAGTCAGTGTGTTAAGAAGAGACACTGTGCAATATACTCTTTGTTTACTTGGCTGTCATTCATGTGAAACTGATTGACAATGTTTTGTAATTCCTGTGAAATGGATTCAGTGCAGTCAATAAATTCTGAATTTCTTCAGTGACACAGATATCGTGATGTATCGTGGATGAAATTCCTTGCAATATATCGATTATCGCAGAATCGCTGTATCGTGATATTATCGTTATCGTGGGCAAAATATCGTGATAGTATCGTATCGCGAGGTACCTGGTGATACCCAGCCCTAGTATATATACCAAATATCACCAGATTTGGTTTATTTGCATCTTAACTATTAAAAGTGTTGAAGGTCGGCGTTTCTTTCTTAGATCCCACACCACTGGATATTTTTAAGGACACATGGGGACATTTCAAACGGACTTTATGGCGAACAAAACCGGCTTCTTGTCAACAGAAGAAATAGAGCATGAGCAAGATAGAAATGGAAAACCAAACCCAAAGAGTCAGTCAGTCTGAACTTATCCGTGGTTTTGCAGAAAAATACTCCCTAACTTTTATTCTGGCGATTTAGTTGTGTGAGTTAATTTGCTTTCTGCTCATGAGTTTGTATTTACCTGCCGGAGGATAACCTGTGGCTTCTTCACCCTGAAGCAACCTGTTTGTGCCGCTGCATGTGGATTGTTTCTCAGCTTGGTTTTTAACATGCAGTGTCTTTGGATTGAGGATTTATTCCAGAAATACCCGTCTGAATAAAACTCTCTGCAGAAACAATACGTTGGATATTTATCAAAAACGCTCCCAGTTTAGTTTCAGGCCGCACGGATTCAAGCCGTCATTTCTCATCGTACAGATGTTGATCTTTGTCCGCTCGATCAGAGGTTACATGCTGACTCTTGTATTTTATATAAAAAAAGGAACCACAGGGAGAAACGGTGTCAATTTTCTTTAAGTTCATTCAGCAAAATAATCTGCGTGGCTGTAGTCACCTCACTCACCTCCTTCCTCTGATAAACCTGTCAGAGGTGACAAACTCTTTCTCTTTATCTCATTTTTCTTTCTCTCACACTGATGCGTGTCATCGGCTCGTGTTTGTCCACCTGTGAATCAGGGTCAGAGGCCGAAGTTATCAGCCCGGCTTAACCGGCGGTATTTACTGGCTGTGTGCGGCGCGACAGGTCCACAGGAACTCCACTGAATTAGTACGTATAGAATGACTTACTGCCTTTCGCTCCGCACACACGCAGGTTCACACATGAAAGCGTATGAACGCAGGTGAAGTCACACACGAGCTCGAGCAGAGAGCCATTACTTTTTACACTGTTTACCATTCCTGCAAAGACCTAATCAGGTGATTTACAGGCTTCTTCAGTCTGTGTGCATTTCAGCATACTTCTTTATATTAGATTCAGGTTTCTCTTACATTTCACTTGGTTTTTATAGGCCAATTTAGAAGCATTGAGCTGCCCCCCTATTAATGCCCCAGCATGCGCTGTACCTCCGCTCCATAAAACTTGTTTTAATAAAGCTTTTCCCTTCCACTGGTGACAGGAGAACCACCTCTGACTGGCTGCTGCTGCTGCATCACTTGAATGATTCAGGAGTAAAAGACGAACTTTTGGAGGAAAATGGATCATTTATGACGATTATACAGAAACACTGAATATGAACAGCGTCGTGAAATGGATCTGCAACATGCACCACGTCACGTAATGTTGGCTCGGTTTAATTTTTGCTTTTCGAGGGCGGTGAGACGATTTCATTGTGTAAATGTCACCTGTGTGTGTGTGTGTGTGTGTGTGTGTGTGTGGGCCTCTCACACTGCAAACAAAGTGTTTTTTAAGTTTCTTTAAATGTGCAAACACGTGTCGCCTCAAAGTTAAAGCCGGCGCTGTAACCTTTACCACCTTATTGCTTTTCATTGCTTTATTATATGAACCGTACGAGGTGAAACCGTACGGCTCGATGTGCTGGCATCACTTTCTCAGCCTCATGAAAAGATTTTTTATTATTAAACTCATCAACCAACTTCCTTTAGTTTATTAAAAACCTTTTCTTAATCAACTGTGAGGGTGTTGTAAGGACACACGCCCCGAAATGATGAAATGTCGTGGGGTATCGTTAAATGCAGGAAAAGGTAGTCATGATGGAAATTAAAAAAGTCCTTCCTGTTATTTTTACTTTGCGCTCAGATTTTCGTCAGTTCTCTTCAACGCTGATTGTTGAAGTGACTTTTATATTCACAGGAACGATGCTGGGAACAGTCACGGTCTGATCAATCCACACCTCGGTATCTACGGCTCAAAGGTCCACATTTTAAATACCATTTTTTACAACCTGGCCTGAACAGTGTGGAGGGAAGAAAGTAGTTTCCGCGTGTTTGTCTGTTTACTTCTTATCTCGGTGAAAGCCTCCTTTGTACTGCTAACCCAGAACACAACAGGAAACCCTTGAATGATTCACCGCTGCACGGACCCGATCTCCTTTTTCCACCTCCTGCTTCTCATCTTTGCGCACAATCGCACACACAAACAAACACACAATACCTCTGGCTTTCACACTCAGTCGACAAAGACTCACTTTCTTCCCTCTTCCTCACTTGTAAACACACACAGCTCGGCAGCGAGATGAGCATCTCTCGTCTGATACCGTCCTTATTTTCCCTGAGATCGGCTTCCTTAACGCCACACCTCTCACAATAGAGCTCCTGTCTGTGGCCCGCGATACGCCATCTCTACGGCGATAGTTGCCGAGCGATGGCGGTGAAAACATCCTCTCGCTGATGCCAAAGTGTGTTGACCCCCTAGATACAGTAGCATGCCGGTGCTCAAACACAGATGTGAATTTCTTCTTCTTCTTTTTCTTCTGCACAGACGATGAGCTTCTTCAATAAAAAAGGAGAGAAAGCAACAAAAAAAACCTCAGGATTTCGGGTAAGACGAGCTTTAAATCCTGTTTCTGCACCGCTGATGTCCGGCTGGAAGCTTTAAATCACACTTCGTAGAAACCTGAGGAAACATTCAGCAGTTTACCAAGCGACAGCTGAGAGGAGCTTCCCATCCTCACCACTTTCTACAGAGATCATGATGACCAGCTGCATCTCCATCTGGTACAAGAACCGCGATGCCTCATACCCAGTGGCGTGCACAGACTTTTTGAAGGGCAGGGGCGAAAAGAAGGGCACTTTAACACGCGTGTTGGCTCCCAAGAGGGCACTTTAGCGCATGTTTTGGCTCCCAAGAGGGCAGTTTATCATGTTTTAACCAGCCAAGGTGGCAATTTAGTGTGTTTTGCCAACCAAGAGGGCACTTTAGCGCGCGTTTTGGCTCCCAAGAGGGCACTTTAGCGCACGTTTTGGCTCCCAAGAGGGCACTTTAGCGCATGTTTTGGCTCCAAAGAGGGCACTTTAGCGCACATTTTGGCTCCCAAGAGGGCACTTTAGGGCACGTTTTGGCTCCCAAGAGGGCACTTTAGTGCATGTTTTGGCTCCCAAGAGGGCAGTTTATCATGTTTTAACCAGCCAAGGTGGCAATTTAGTGTGTTTTGCCAACCAAGAGGGCACTTTAGCGCACATTTTGGCTCCCAAGAGGGCACTTTAGCACGCATTTTGGCTCCCAAGAGGGCACTTTAGCGCATGTTTTGGCTCCCAAGAGGGCAGTTTATCATGTTTTAACCAGCCAAGGTGGCAATTTAGTGTGTTTTGCCAACCAAGAGGGCACTTTAGTGCACATTTTGGCTCCCAAGAGGGCACTTTAGCGCTCGTTTTGGCTCCCAAGAGAGCATTTTAGCGCATGTTTTGGCTCCCAAGAGGGCAGTTTATCATGTTTTAATCAGCCAAGGTGGCAATTTAGTGTGTTTTGCCAACCAAGAGGGCACTTTAGCGCACATATTGGCTCCCAGGAGGGCACTTTACCAAGGATCACTGGTACCTCACTCCTGTCCGTCGCCCACAGCCGCCACCAGAATGAAGAGACCCATCCAAACTACAGACTGTTCTGCCCTCAGGTAGAAGGTACCGGTCCATACGCAGCAGAACATCCAGACTCTGCAGAAGCTTCTTCTCCGCTGCAGTAACACTTTTGGACTCCCAGCAACCAGAACGTGTCTGTTTGACAACATCAACAACAGTCCAAAAATCACAGCATGTATATTATCTGGTGTTTTCTGGAACCAGAACCTCCTCTCAGCAGATGCAGAGGATTAACATGCACAGATGGAACAGCACCGTGGTTCTGTGCCTCGCCCCAAGGACACGCTGACAACAAGCCTCCCTGCGATAAAAAAAGAAAAATAATCCAACCAGACAAACCAAAACATTAAACTATTTATAACACACCTCTGAAGGAACAGCTGATCAGGTGAGTGAGGACGACAGAGTGAATACGGGATCATAACAGCTGCTAATGTGCATTAATTCATTGTTGAAGGCAAACAGCGTCCCACCTGACACGCAGCAGGTAACATAAACACTGTTTTACATTCTCATTAACGCAGGAAAGACACACACACACACATATGCAACAGACAGATGGAGACAAACAGACCTGCTCAGGTGCTGATAACTCCGTACACCTCCGTGTGTTTGTATCTGTCTCCATAGTCACCACACTTTGATCCTGAACGCAGCGTCTTTGTTTACCGGGTCTGAATATTACGATCAGATTAGCGCTGCAGAGACGATGCTGCGTGTTTCTGTGGTGTCGTCACCTTTTTACGTTTGTTTAAAAACTCTAAATCCTCCTGATGTTAGATTCCTGAGCCTGATCCAGTTCAGAGAGGGAACACGAACGCAGAAACACAGAAAACTAATCTCAACTTCAAACCTGAAACCTTAAATAAGAACCACAAATATGTTTGTTATGTCTTTGTTTTGGGTCGTTCTGGTTTCAAAGCCCGTCCCGTCCTGCCAAGCAGAACCTTCCTCGGTAAACACTGAGCGTCGCAGCTGACAGCAGGATGTAACACTAACCTGTCTGTGTGCTGTAGGTGAGAACAAGTGGAACCAGCAGTCCATGTTTTGGCATCATCGACCTCCCACTGTGAGAGAGTTGTCACCTCCCGAACAATAACGAATAACTCAGGTTCATGGAGGATATCAGACCAGATGGTGATGAAATGTCTACTGAGAGGTTTGTCCTTAGATGTCACAGAAAGAAGATGATATGAAGAGTGAGAGAAAACAAGGAGAAAGACTCCTGCACACTGTCCACTTCACTTGCAGTTAAGTTTATTGACAACTACAAAGTGAAGCAGACAGTGTGCAGGAGTCTTTTTCCTGGTTTTGTCGGTCTTCTGTCTTCTTGTACGCACCTGTCGACCATCAGGTGTGCTCTGTAAACATGTGAAAACAAAACACGGCGCATGAAATCAACTGAGATTTTCTACTTCACATCTGAATTTCACTTTTTCAAACATTTTAACGCACAACTGGCTATTTTTTAAAATGAAATACAACAAAAATGATATGTGTTAATGTGGATTGGTCATTTATTTACATATATAAATTACATTTTCCACATAAGAAATGTAACTTTCACATAAAAATAACAGAAATTGGCTTTTTTTTTCACATGTGGGAACAAAACATGTCACTTCCACATGTTCTCATGCGATTTGCTTTGTTCGGGTGCAAGTGTGACAACAAAACATTGACATGGACATTTTCCACATCAGGAGTCTATTTCCTGGTTTTGTCGGTCTTCTGTCTTCTCGTACGCACCTGTCGACCTTCAGGTGTGCTCTGTAAACGTGTGAAAACAAAACACAGCGCATGAAATCAACTGAGATTTTCTACTTCACATCTGAATTCCACTTTTTCAAACATTTTCACGCGCAACTGGCTATTTTTTTTTTTAAATGAAATACAACGAAAGCGAAAATGATATGTGTTAAATGTGGACTGGACATTTTTTTTTACATATATAAATTACATTTTCCACATAAGAAATGTAACTTTTCACATAGAAATAACAGAAATTGGCATTTTTTTTCACATGTGGGAACAAAACGTGGCACATAAACATGTCACTTCCACACGTTCTAATGCGATTTGCTTTGTTTCGGACGTGAGTGTGACATCAAAACATTAAAATGACATTTTCCACATCAGGAATTTACTTCTTCATATATGAATCTACGTCGGAGGTTCGAATTTCCGCGTGTGCAGACAGACGGCAGCATGAAGTTGAACGTCTTAATTCTGTTTTACTTGGTTAAGTTTTATGATTTTATTTGTGTTTTCTTCTCGTCTCTGTTCCTCTGTTCTCAGTTTCTCCCCCTCGTCTTTCCCTCTTTATTACTTTCCCTCTCATCGTATTCATCATCTCGACTCTTTCGCGGTCTGACTCAGCAGTTCGGTCTCGTCTTGTGTTCCTCACCGCCTCGTTGCTGTTATTGTTGTTGACACCGTTGCTACCCGCTCGGTCACTGTGTGTATGCGCGCTGTATAAACCGTGCGGTACATGTGCGGTCACCTTATTCCTCCGTTATGTCACGTTTACTTTCATCATGTCATCTGTTCTTTGTTTTCACTTTCCTCCCATGTCGCCGGGTCGCGTCACCGCTTTGCTGTTTTTTTTTTCTCGTGATATTTTATGATTCTTATTTATTCGCTTTCACCAACTTGTTTACGCTTCATTAGCGTCGAGAGTGAGCGTTGTTGTGGCAGCGCTGGCAGCCGCGCACTTTAACTAGTTCGTAATGTGAATTTTAATGGAGAGATGCTTCATGAGCCATTTGTTTATATTACCTCAACTCTGACAAAGCATAAACTTGGCCCCGCACGATTTCCCTGACTAATTAGACCAAATGTTGCCCCGGGGGCGATACGTCTCTGGATTAGCACAGCCTCCGAGGAGAAACTATGACATACGCTCGGATTTATGTTATTTGTGTTTCTCTAATTGGGAGAAAATCTGTTGGAAATCTGTTAACGTGTTTCCACCCCGCCTGCTGAACTCTGAGCGCTTACATCTGTGTGTAATCTGTTAGTGTTTCTTTGATGACGATAATCAGCAAGATGATGAAACCTGAGCGAGAGAAAGAGAGAGAGAAAGAGAGTGAGTGAGACCAGAACAAGAGTTCAAAAAGGTAGAACAGAGGAAATAAACCGTGAGAGAAGAAAAAAACCGCTTAAATTCTGCTTTTTTTTCCAAGCTCGGCTTTTGCGGTAAAAGATCCTGATTGTGTTTCTTTTTCTTTCCTGTTTCGGGGTTTATGTCGTTAACAGAAACACGCCGAGCCTGCAACAGCGTTACGTACAACAAGGTAAAAGCACCAGACGGATGGAAAGAAGAGAGAAAACAAAAGGAAATGAGCTCGTGTGCTACATGAATTCCCGTCCCTCTCTGCAGAACACAATATCTGGAAGCTATTCTTTCCCTGATGGCGGCGATCAGTCACAAATAATGAAAACACAAAGTCAGAAGCAAACGCAACGGGAAACACGTAAAATGAACTCCCGATGATTGCAGATGGGAATTTGAATATACAGCATCGTGTGGAGGAGGAGTGCACGCAGCTGCTCATACATAAAAATCATTTAATGTCTCACCTGTTTTTGTTTAATGCATTCACACGCAGCGGCCACAAACACAAAGGCAAACAAAACCCTCTGGCCTCCTCTCTTCATGGATTCAGTCATTTCTTTCTGTTACAACTAAGTGTTACTCGTCTCTCTTTCCCCACTTCTACGTCAGTTTACGGGACTTTGTGACAAGCAGGATTTTGTCCAATCTTCGAGACAACATAAGTACAGAAAAGTGATCCTGGAAACAGCAATAATCATCTTACGTTCCAGTGATAAAGTAGTTAACATCGGCTGCATTTCCTGCCTCACTATTACGACACCGTCTCACTCAGTTTTTCAGGACGTCTCGATGACATTTCAGGGGAATTTCAAACTCTCTTGGTGAAGTTTAACTTTGCACTCAGACTATTTTCACTGGTATCCCAAACTGCAAACTGTAGTCCACGCAAAACTGACTGCGACAAGCTTTGTGTTGTTTTGTGACATGTTCAGTGGCTCTTCACCAATGTCTGTGTTTTTTATTATCTTAAAAGACAGTGTGTAATATATCAAGTATTTAGCGCCATCTAGCTGTGAGGTTCTACACTGCAACACTCCTTTGCTCACCCCTCCCGTTCTGAAGACGTTGGAGACGTTCCGGAAGCTACGGTGGCCCTGACGGACAAGAAACTCATTTTCAAAATATGGACTCTTTCCCAACAGCGTCGAGTATTTCTACTGATTCAAGTAATGAGGTAAAGATGTAGTTAGTTATTGTTATTGTTGGTGACGAGCACTTTCGCTGAGCTCCCTCTCAGTTCCGCAGTCAAGCTAGCTCTGAGCGAAAACGCGTTTAGCCTTACTACGTAGTACCACGTAGTGCTTTGTGTCCCTCTCGGCAGTCCGTAGTTTTTTTAAAACCAGAAAGACATGGCGGCCTCCATAGAGCTTGCCCGTGCTATGTATATTCAGATAGGTAATTCTTCGCTCAGGAGGATAAGTCAGATTGTTGGCAGAGGTAATTGTACACCAACGAGGACTTACTTATGAACCAAGACGTTGATTTGAGTTAATAAATTACTTAAATCGTTACACACTGTCCCCTTTAAGGTTGCAGTTCTTTTACCTACATTTACATATACCACCAGAAATCCAAAGGTGGTCCAAAAAGTCTAATTGCTGATTTAAGTTATCTAACCCGTACACTTAGCATGACCTGGTCTGTGATTCTAACTGTGTAACGACTTCAGACTACAAAAATAACATCACATAATGAGAACATTAACTTTTGATGCCCAGGAAAGGCAAAAAGTGAAACCTGCCGACGCCTCCGCCGGTGTGATCCAGGGTTACATTATCTCAGACTAACGAGCTCTGCTTTTTGTTTGAAGGTGGACAACATGGGGGTTTATTCTTCAGACATCTGATGGTGTCTTTTGTTTCTCTCTAACCATCTGTGGTGCGGAGATGTAAAGGTGTTTATCCGTCCGCGACTGTACGTAGCCTCCGCTAACCTCTCAACCAGACCTTCCTTCCAAAAACAAATTGAGCAATCACACACTGATTCCAAAGGGATAAGTGAAGTTACTGGAAGTTTAAAGTCAACACGTCCTCTATTACCTGATGCGGAGACGGAGACTGACGGCGGGCAGCTGTAACTTCTCTAAATATGTTGGTTGTTGTGTCAGGACTGCGATCAGCGCTTTGATACAGCAGATAGTCCCTGAGATACGGCTGTAAACTAACCTCTCCAGTATCTGCGAGCGATACGATGTAAACCCTTCGGCTGGGTGGTCAGGAACTCCCTGAAGGAGATATCAGATGACAGATGGGGCAGAAATCCTGGTTTGCGTCTGGTTTTTCCATCTCATCACCTCCTTAGTGAAATTATAGCATGTGATTAACTGGTCTCTCTATCGTATCTTGTTCTCGGTATTCTTTTTTGTTTTATTTGTGTCTCGTTTTTTCTCCTGTTTCTCAGCTGGCGGAGCTTCATAATTTTCGCCACTCTGTTTTATTTTCTTGGCTCGTCGTCTTGTCTTTGTTACGCGTGTCGCTGCCAGTCAGACTGAAAAGCACCAGCTTTAATGATTCCAGTAATGTTTTCTCACAGTTTCTGCTGAAATGTCCCGAGCAGCCTCTTTTTTTTTTTTTTTATTGAGCAGACCACCACGTTATTGAAAATATAATCCGTAATGCCCATGACGGGAGCTGGCAGAACATCGGTGGTGTCGGTGGCTGAAAACCCCTCGTTCTGACCCCATCGTCTTAAATATACTTTATAAAAAGATGGTTATGAGATAAGTACACTATTGAGTTAAACGCTGGACTGTGGGAGTCTCACAAGAGGCTTACGGTTTCACAACTCTTGGACCGGGCCGTGTTTTGCTCGCAGCAACATGTTCCTGGCCACTTCAGGTCCTTGTTGACGTGACACATGAGTCACATGTATAGTTTTACACATTAGGTTTGAAGGATATGAGCTCTGATCGCAGTGAAGTGGTTCCTTCTCCTCTTACGGACCATCAGCCCAGCTTTCCACCAGACGCAACGGGTTCCAAAATCCAGTAAAAAAAACCCAGCTCATCTGCAGATATAGAGACACGTGAAGCCCGCTGATACTTTAATTGAGATTAAGAGCGATAAAAATAAACTCCGCTAATGGACTGAGGGTCTCGTTAGAGATTCTTCGGTGTCACGATGACGTTTTGAATAACATATCATCCTCATGCATCGGTCACTTAGCAAAATAATTACAGGTTCATTTGCGCTTCAGATGTATTTATGTGACGCTGTTTATGCTGAAAACACGTGTTGGTAGTTTAAATCGTGACATCCTGCTCAGCTCAGACTTCAACACCGACCTCCTTAACGTGCCGTCGTGCTTCTCAGGCCTCATTTGTTCCTCGACTGATTTCACGTTGCGCTTGCACTCAGTTTTTTGGCCTCGATGGTTATAATTTGTCTGTTTTTTTTTTTTTGCACCGTGTTGAGTTGACTTGCCTGTGAACTCGCTTCGGAACTCGATTCCTGAATAATTATTTTTGGAACGCTGACTTTATGTTTTCTTCCCATGCAAAATAATAATACAATAAGACATTAAAGCTTCATCGGTGCTTCAGCCTGCAGGGGAGTCTCATGTCCTCCTGCACCGGCACCAGGTGGACACTGAGCCACCCTGCACCTGTCAGCGTTAACGTTACGTAACTTAATAACAGCTTCAGTATCATCTCGATGGTACAGTGTCTCGTGAAAGGGTGAACCGTGTCTCTATCTCAGTGACATCAGTGAGACGGCAGGATCACAGGTGCTCAACACAAACAGTAACGTGTCTGACTATTTGTTACATACCTGGTGTTTGATTACGACAGTGCTGATGCGCTCCCTCCTCCCTCTCTTCTCTCAGGTGCTCCTCATCAGACGATTATCCCTCCCTCGATATTTAAAGGAGGCTGGAGGAGAAGGAGCAACCAGTCCTGACTGTGTGAGAGTGTTTGTCTTCTTTCTCACTCAGTCTTTTGTTTTCTTTTCAGGATGGAGGTCTGGTGGTCCTGTTGGGTCCAAACTCTCATAGTTTTAGTATCATTTGGTGAATAAGAAACATCTTTTTTTGGCAGACTTCTTCTCAGGTGTCCTGTTTTATATGTTGCTAGTCACAAGGCAGAGCCAGCTGTGTGTTTCGTTGCGTCAAATCACAGAAAATCCCAATTTCTGCACACAGTAATGTTGCTTTAAACAGACATTTTTAAAGTTTGTCTTTTAAGGACAGATTTCAGAAAACGTCCTCTTCTCTGGGCTGGCTGTGACTCAGGAGGTAAAGCAGACCGCCTCTCTAATCAGCGGGTCGACGGTTCGATCTATGTTCTTGGGCAAGATGCTGAACCCCAAATTGCTCCAGATGGCTGTTTCATGAGTGTGAGGGTGGTTGTGTGAATGTCTGAGCAGAGAATCATCACCGGGCACCCTGGTGAGGAAGTATATATCATTGTATGAACGTGTTGTGAGTCGTTTGGTCGACCAGAGGAGTGAAGCAACGCTCTGGTCGGGTTGATCTGTGTGTTTCTGAGAGAGGAGAAAGTTGTATAACGGTGCAGCATGACGGACTGCTGAGAACACACACAGATCGTACAGCTGGAGTCAGAAGGAAAGATCAAACCGACATGAATCACAACACTTTTTTGTTCAGCGCGTTCCGTAAATGACTGAATACAGAGAAGCACAGAATGCATGATAACATCAGATAACCTCGTAGAAAACATGTTGTGTGTTTGCTTTAATGGATGAGTGTTTACAGTACATGCAGAGGAGTGAGTCAAGTGTGTGTGCGTGTGTGTGTGTGTGTGTGTGTGTGCATGTGTGTGTGTGTGTGTGTGTGTGTGTGTGCATGTGTGTGTGTGTGTGTGTGTGTGTGTGTGTGTGGGCTTTTCAGTTTGACTGCTGGTTATTTCAGGCGGATGTAAAGCAGAAACATTCCCTTCCTATGTGGTCCGTATCACTCAACACACACAGAATGAGACACAACTCTGTGTCGACGCTGTGTGTGAGACCACGTGTGTGTGTGTGATGATGTGTGTGTGTGTGTGTGTGTGTGTACAGCTATATGTTTCTGAATGTGAGGAGGATTTGTGAGACGACGTCCCACCTACAATAACAGAGCAGGAGATGTTGTTGTTTGTGTGTTGTTGCTTTGTTGTTGTTGCATCTTTTTGAGTCAGTTTGTGAACATTTTGTGTCTCATTCTGGTCATTGCATCCTTTTGTTTTCTTCTTTGTCTATTTGTGTCTCTTTGAGGTTTTTATGCGTCTTTCTGTGGTCTTTTTTCATCATTTTGTGGTAATTTTGCATGTCTTTGTGTTCGTTTTTTTGTGTCTTTGTGGTCTTTTTTGGTCTCTTTAAGGTTGTTTTGCGTCTTTCTGTGGTCTGTTTTCATCACTTTGTATTAATTTTTTGTCTCTTCGTGGTCTCTTTGCATCCATTTGTGGTCTTTTTTCATCACTTTGTGGTTATTTTGCATGTCTTTGTGTTCATTTTTTGTCTCTTTGTGTTTTTTTTTGTCTCTGTGGTCCTTTTGCGTCCATTTGTGGTTATTTTGCATGTCTGTGTGGTCTTTTTGTCTCTCTCTCTGTAAGTTTTTTTGTCTTTCTGTTGTCTTTTTCATCACTTTTTAAATTATTCAGCATTGCTTAGTGGTCTTCAATTTCTTTGAGGTCGTTATGCGTCTTTCTGTGGTCTTTTTTCATCACTTAGTGGTCATTTTGCTTATCTTTGTGTTCATTTTTTGTCTCTTTGTGGTCTCTTCGCATCCATTTGTGGTCATTTTGCATGTCTTTGTGGTCATTTTCAGTCTCTTTAAGGTCTTTACATTTCTCTTTGGTCATTTTGCATCCATTTTTGGTCGTTGTGGTCATTTTGCATCCATTTGAGGTCGTTATGCGTCTTTCTGTGGTCTCTTTTCATCATTTTGTGGCCTTTACATCTCTCTTTGGTCATTTTGCGTCCCTTTCTAGTCGTTTGTGGTTGTTTTGCATCTTTGTGTGTTTATTTCATCTCTCTGTGGTGATGTTGCGTCTCACTGTGGTTGTTTCACGTCTTCTTGTGGTCTCTTTGTGTTTATTGAAGCTCAGGGGCCCCTGATCCTTCAGTTCCCTTCAGTAATCCGTCTGTGCATCTGTGTTATAATGTCATCTGTTTGTATACAGATGTGTCTAGAATTTGTGCGTCTGCATTGTGGAGGTCTTATCTTCGATTCTCCGTGTGTGTGAGAGTGGAAGCCTCCCATCTCTACATTCAGAGATACAGCTGCTTGATAAAGCTTTTGAAATCGAGCCAAAAGGATGAAAAATGTGGGTTTTTTTAAGAAAAAAATTCAGCAACGATGGAAACGTCGTTAGTCATCCAGACATCAGCGAGCATTAATCTTACTCTGGGAGAAGCGCGAGCAGAGGAGCCGTCGCTCTTCAAAACATTCTCCTGTACAAATGTTTTGACAACCACGTCATTTTTCACATAGTTTTAATACCACAAAGAGTCTTAAATAGTCCGTCTGGGGAAAGATAATCTGCTGGTCTGAGTCTCTGACGGAGTGCCAGCAGTTTGAGCAGCTTTGACCTTCCTCGCTGTGGCGCCGACCTCCATCCTGCCGCTCCACCTGAACACAACTGCTCTCTCTGTTTTCTATGATAACTTTTTCCATTTCATTCTTTTCTCTTTCTTCTTCATCTCTCTGCTGACTTTCTTCCACGTTTGCTTCCTCCCCAAACTCCCTCCTCTTCTCCTCCCCTCAGTTTTTCTCTTCATCCGTTCCCTCTCCCTTCTGCCCACACCTCTTCTCTTGTAAAATCATAAAACCGCAATCATTTGTTCTTTCCTGCAGGCCTCAGGCAGCTCAAATCAAGGAGGGGGAGGAGGGGGGGAGTCAGAGAAAGTAACTTAGAGAAAGATAAACGAGGAGTTGAGAATTAAGAGGACGGGGCGGATAAGCATGGGGCATGAGGATGAAGGTGAAAGTGGAGAAACATAGAAAGACAGAGGGAGATACGATTTCTCCCGGGAAAGAAAGGATGAGAGAGAAGGTCGTTTGAATTTATTCAACTGATACAGAAAAAGCGATACTTGGGCGAAAAGACAAACACAAAGAAAATCCGTCCCAGGCCGCGGCAACGCTCCCTGTGTAATCTGAGGACTTGATTGAGAACACTTCACGTGATTGGTGTAACGTTAGCCTCCGCGACCTCCTCCAGCACTTAACGAGGAAATGACCGCCACACTCTGGGTAATTTGCGCCAATTAACCACCGTGGCAACCGCTGATGCGAGGATATCAGCTGTCCTTTAATCAGCGCACGGGGCGGCGGCTCAGGTAATGCTGAGAAACGTGAGAATTTATGACTCATAGACACACACACACACACACACACACACTCCCAGGATGACCTCACTGAAACAAAACATTCCAGAAATAGTAGGTTTTAAAAAAGCACTTGTCATCAGGTTTTCTAGTTTCCCAAACAGAACATTCGTTTATTGACTCATACTATCAAATAAAATGTAACATATTAAAAAACTGATTCTTATATATTGAATGAGTCCACATATATTTAACATAAACTGACATTTTGATTGAAGAATACATTAAAAAATATATAATTAATGTACATTTTGATTATACAATGGGAAAAAAAGACACATTTGTAGCGTATACAAATACTTTTTATTGAAAACATTTATGATATTGGCAGTATTTGGTATATTTATAGACATAAAAAGAATATATTATAAACTCTAACACATCGCAAGTGCAATATAGACCTGTGTCAGCTGTGAAACTGTCCTGGTTGGTACTTTTGTGGTTCTGTTTCGTGGTTTGGTGCCCTGCAGAGGATCCCTGATGCTGCAGCTGCCTCCTCTCTCACCTGCAGCTCATTTGATCATCAGCTCAAACACTCTGCTCGTCTCTCTGCTCGTCTCTCTGCTCGCTGCCAGATTATTTCGTCTCCTTGATGTGGGACGTGGTCTCTCAGCGAGCGCTCCTACCTGTGATTCTTCTCTCTTGTGTCTCCGCTGACTTTGTTTCCTCCCTCGTTTGATCGACTCCAGCGGCTCTGCTACCTGCCTGCACTCCTCTGTGTGACACTGACCAAAACCTCAGCTGACGCCGCTGTGAGTCTCTCCACCACTACACCTGCTGATCCACCTGCTGAACCACCTGCTGCACCACCTGCTTAACCTCGAGCCATTTTCACTGCCTTCTAAAAGAGCAGTCACAGTAAATGACTTTAACCATCTCCCTGTCTTGGTCTCTACTTTTAGGTCCCACAAACAAAATATGAAGAAACCCTTGACTGTTCATATAATAGCTCTACATATCTACAAGATTTATTTTCAACATAAAAGTATGTGGATATATTTAATCTTACAATTTGGGCCATTTATTTGTTTTATAAAAATGAGAGACGAGTGGTCAGATAACCTGCACGTTGTAACCGAGATGACAGATTAGATTTAGCACTCATTACACAGAAAAACTAATTACGTACACAAACAAACCTTGAGAACGACCTCACCAGCCATCACTAGCCCTTTTTACACAGCGTCTCCGCATTTTCTCCGGAGCGGTCGTTCGCCAGTTCTCCGCTGATGGTGATTCACACAGAGCGAATCATCTCCGCTTTACCGCCTGTTTTTCACATAGAAAGCCGGCGCTGCGGCTCCTAAAGAGGCGTGATGGTACACGTCATGTTGATGACGTCAATGTTTCCCAGGTGTTCCCCCTGTCCGGACAGTTTATAATCATATGGATGCTGTTAGATACTGACCCACTAAACATCCTGGAAAGTGACGAAGTTTTTCGTGCAAAATTACATAATTACATAATCACCATCAGTAAACAGAAAACTGACTCTGTCACTCGCGGGGACGGAGGCTGTTTTATGGAGGACAGTTCCCTGAAGTCTCTGTCCAGAGGGCTGACGGTCGCGGTGATTTATTTTCATCACAAACACTCGGTGAGTTAAAGTTTTTGCCGGTGACACTGTTTTTTGGGCAGAAATGTGAGGAAGAGTCGGTGAGCAGGCGGGAGGTCGACGCTTCTCCACGTACAGCTGTGGTTTTTTTCCTCATATAAGTTGCAAAAGACAGTTACAGTTACTACGTTAATTTTGTTCGGTCCTGTAACGTTGCTTTGTGGGACATTTCTGTGTATTTCGTTGAGTGAAGGACCTGTGCAGTTATCAGACTGTCAGACCGATACGCCCTCGATCCACGCCTCCGGATTATCCGTTCACACTGGGGCGGCTCACCAATAATGCGGCCCTGATACTACCTCCAGAGGCGGATCAGCGCCAGAGAGAAATTTCCCCCCTTTCCGCATCTGAAACTTTCACACAGAGGAGGGTGCAAACGTCAGTGTGAAAGAGGCTACTGTTTGGTTAGGTTCAGGAAAGTATTGTAATATTGGTTAAAATAAGGTTATTCTTAAACTTCCCTCACGAACGTTACGTGCGCTTCTTTACTCGACCGTCCGTCTCTGACCTCGTCACCTCACTTCCTCCTTTAGAGCCTCAGTAATAACTTCAGCCACTAGAGGTCGCTGCCGAACAAGAAACATCATCGTCGATCATAATAACGTCTCTCTGTATCTACATGGTGGTTTGTCTGATGGGGACCGGCTGGATGACATATTAATCTTGATTATAAACCACCTCTGCGATGTTCGGAATATAATTAATTGTACTAAACCGGAGTTTCCTCTTAAAGACAGGTTTAGTAATGTGTGCCAAAGTCATTCGGCATTAATAAACATGTTTTTCTTAATGATTTATAACGTATTAATCCGTTAACAGCCCGTGTGAACTTCTCGTCTGCGCGCCGTTCACATGGTTTGGCTGTGAGTTGAACTCTGCTGTGAAGCCGCTGCGTCTCCTCACAGCCAAAGGGAAATAGCTGTAAGGCATGAAATTAGACCAGTTTTACTGTGCAGGACTCACACCAGCGCTGCCATTATTCAAAATGACAGTTAAAACCTCTTGGAAAAGGTCTCCGCTGCTATCAAGCGTTGTTACTGGCTCTCGTCCGTCTTCTCACTTTTCAAAACACTCTCCCATGCCACAGGAAGCAACAGGGCTTTTTACGGGAAACGTGGTCTTAATTTTGAGAGAAAAAATTGTTACAAGTAGCACCTTTTAATATACTTTATGGGAACCAAGTTGAGCCTGCCCGTGTGGTTTGTAGCTGGACGGACGCCGGCTTCGAATCCACCGCGCTTGGCTTTTTTGGAAATCTGGTTCAGGAAAGAATGAGTAATGCTCTCGCTTCTTGCACAACGCTGATATTGGGACGATTGAGGCAGGTAACCCCCAGCGGCTGCAGCGGAGAGGAGGACTATGGTTATTGGGGCCTGTGGCTGCACATTCAGCGCTCTTTCCCTGAATAAATAAAAGGTTGCAAAGAAAGTCAGCATGTCCCGTGTTTCCACCGCGGCACTGACTCATCTCTGCTGGGGTTGGCTGTCCCTGTCAGCTCGTCTGGCGTCTGGTGGCGCGAGGCGAGGAGAGAGGCGAGGCCAGACGGATGACAATTCAGCATTTTCTGACTGCTGTATCCCTCCTCGTTTCCTCCTCGCCCTCCGCTCCCGAGCTCTCCACATGGTTTTCATTTGCCGCGCAGGCCGCAACGCCAAAAATCAGTGCATCCCTGGAAGTCCATCGCCACAATAAATTACACCTTTTCATCTATATTTAGGCCGCTTCTCGGTACTCGATCCGCCGCTGACAGACGGATATTTAATGGTTTGAAGAGAGGGACAGAAACAGAGACCCCCCCTCCACACCGAGGTCCTTCTAGTTTGTCTTTATCTCCTCTGTGCTTCTGTCCATTGTGGCGGAGGGGAAGTGGTTTCTGCAGTGTGGGCCATGTTGGCTACAAACACCAGAGACAGACAGATAATTACACTGTCAGAGTCGGGAGATCCTGCCATTGTGTGTGTGTGTGTGTGTGTGCTGACACATCCTCAACTAATCTGCTCTTTGTTTTTCACTGATACAATTTGTCTCTGTTTCATTTTATCAGAAACAACCCTCTTCACACTGGAAATCAGTCTGAGCCAACAGCAGCTTCCAGCCCTTTTTTTTAACCCGCTCTTCTCCTTTGTGGTGCTTCACGCAGACGAGTCCCAAAAGTCTGGACTTCCCCCCAGGAGAGAGCTCCGGCTCCAAAAAAACCACGACGCAGCTGGGAGATGTCCCTTAGAAGGAAACGAACAACTCTGAGCAACTCCCGTGAGAGTTTTCTGCCGTTCTACATGAATTATGTGGCTTTTCAACACGTGACAGTCGCAGCTTCACCGCACTGGGTGGCGCTTTAACTTCCAGAGGGACAGTTGGAGGAAACAGCCCGGACGCTTCCCTGCAGCCGGGAATACATGCCATCAAATACAAAGGGATTCTGATAATAATTAGATCAATAAATGCTTTTTTTCCCACACAGAAAACGCAGCAATACATTATTTATTGACTTGAATCCTGAGACTCCTGAGAGGAAATGTGATAAAAGACAAAAACTGTCAAATCATATTGTCAGTGAAGTGTCTGTACAGCTCCTGGCTGATGCAGAGCGACTGAAGACGCGTTTGAAAGGACGATTATTAAACTCATGTTTCGTGTTGACAACTTGACAAAAGAAAATGTCCTTTCCCTGTTTACCCCCAAATATCCTGCAGCAAATCACCAGCAGCCACTGATGGTTTCTACTTAAAGAGATATTCCGGTGTAAGTTTAATCCATGGTCTAACACACCGTGAAACTGTGTTAGACTCCCTCTTCAGAGATCAAGTTAGCAGACCGCTAATTTACGGAGTTTTATCAACCTCAGAAACGACCGCACGACAACAATACACTGCAGTAAATGGATCCAAATATAAACCGCCACCAAAAAGCCACAAATAATGCTCAGAACAGCACCAAACTTCAGCAACAGTACAAATAGGGTCTCAGCACATAGTCCGGGGCATCTAACCTCCGCTAGCTTAGCTGGATTTCTACTGAAAAGCTGACTAAATTTACCACTCTTCTGCAGCAGCTTCCTGTTGACGGGAAGTCCCGACGAGTCGATTACCGAGTGCAGTAGAGTTCTGCAGCTCATGGATGAAAATGTATGATTATGACTCCATGGAAAAGCAATCAAAGTTCATATGTGTCTTACCTGCCAGTTTATAACAGTTATTATCAAGAGCGGACAGGGAAAAGAACGGAATTGAGCATTTCTAACCGCACTCGGTAATCGCCGCGTCGGGACTTCCCCGACCCGGAAGCTGATGGAGGAGAGTTGAAATCTGTTTTTAGCTTCACAATAGAAATCCAGCTAAGCTAGCGGAGGTTAGATGCCCCGGACTATGTGCTGAGACCCTATTTGTACTGTTGCTGAAGTTTGGTGCTGTTCTGAGCATTATTTGTGGCTTTTTGGTGGCGGTTTATATTTGGATCCATTTACTGCAGTGTATTGTTGTCGTGCGGTCGTTTCTGAGGTTGATAAAACTCCGTAAATTAGCGGTCTGCTAACTTGATCTCTCGAGAGGGAGTCTAACACAGTTTCACGGTGATTTAGACCATGGATTAAATTCACACCAAAGTTTTTTTTTTTTACTGTTGTCAAACTTTATCTAATATTGTACAGTATGAACATACATAATATATCTCCCAATATTTTGAAATCTCCTCAAAAACACTTTGTAAATGTCAGGAAAATTGATTACCTCGATATTGATATTGTGACAAAATTGTAGGAATGACATTTTGTACTTTCATAGAATATCAACACCATGACATTTTTTGATAAATGATCCACAGCAATGTGGATATAATGCTTAAAGTTAAAGTATGAGAACGTTGTAATGCAGGACACGTTTATACCACATCATCATATAACAATATACGAAATCACATCACGATTATGATTATTGTGATATAAAACCGAAACACTGTCGACCGCTACCTCGACCCTGATTTCCACAAAGTTACTGCTGAGTTTCTTCTTATTTTTGAATTAAATAATAATAATAATAATAATAGGACATGTTGAATAAGCTGAAGTTTGCTGTGCTGAAGCCTGAACCTGTGTAAGAAACTGAGTATCTCTGGCTGATCAATCATCAGAGAGAGGAAACATTGTCCTGGGAGCTGCTTCTGTCAGGATTTAAAGGTAAATAAATACTTCTTCAGGCCTAAACTGCTTATTTACATTTAGGTTTGATCTCATGTCACCATTGTGCTAATTGTAGCTGTGCTTTTCATGAGGAAAACATTCAGACAAGAAGTTCAAACCTATAAATAAGTGAGTTTGCTCTGTGCTTTCCTGGTTTCTTACATTCTTCCTTAAGACCTAAAATATGTCGCCGGCATCACTCGAGCTGCTTTGGTGTCGGTCCCTGAATAACAAAAGCGGAGTTATTATTGTTATCCCGGCTAACAGGGTCAGCGACTCGTCTCGCTCAGGTCATGGAATGAAAAATGTTGAAAGACCCGATCTAAGCCATCATTTGTGTATCTAACCCTCAGAAATGCAATTTTTCTGCCAAGCAGCGCTCGGTCACAAAGATTCGACCAGCCGGGCCGAAACAATGCTCTCCTGTCAGCCTGATCAAACACGGGTAGGAAGACACCGAGTGGCTGCTTTCATGACTTACAGCCGGGCTCAGAACCAGCACAGTCAGTGGGCACACACACACACACACACACACACACACACACAAATGCATTACCGTATCAGTTATGCATCCGATATGCATGCATGCTTTCAATCCAAAACACAGCAGGCATGCACGCTCGCAAGCATGGATGCACACACACGTTCTCCAGCGGCCCCAGTCGCTGTTTTGTAGAAATGACTTCACAAGTTTGTCCGACCTCTGATTGAGCTGGTCTGGGTTGTTTTGGAAGCTTTAAACCAGCTGCAGGGACGCGGTTCACATCGGGGTTAGATAAATCTGTGTCACAAGGACTTCAGGAAGCCGAGGACTGAAAATGTGCGGCTCCACCAAAGGCATGTTTTTTTCTCCGTCATTATGAATATGCAACATAATTTGAATTCCTTGCTTCCCAACATGGTCGCTCACTCCCCTGGGTGATATGAACCAGGTCTGGCATCATCCTCTTCTGCAGCGCTGAGCTCACTGATGGTTGCGATTCATTCAGGTTAACGAACACGAAGCTGAGCCGGAGTGCCTGAGGGTTCGTTGTCCATCATCTGCAGCCCGTCACTGTCACGCTTCCGTAACTCTCTCCTCTCCTCTCCTCGGACCGGCTCATATTAGATAAGACCTGCCCTTCCCCGAGCTCGGTAATCAATCAGAAATGACAAACGACAACCTGCAGTGTCAGGCGGCGTAACAACCTTCAACAGCTTCCATAGCAACACAATGTTATCCCGAATCCTCCAGACTGACGAGCTCCAACACATATATTTTATACCTCTATACCCCAGAAATATAACCCGAGCTGTGTGCAGTAAATATGAATGACGTGTTATGAAACGTTGCGCCGGAGAGGATGGATCCTGAAATTAGGTGTCAAGCTTCCTTGAGGTTTTTCTCTCCGTCCGTTATGTTGATGGTGCGGTTACGGATCAGGATGACGAGCAGGATTCAGCACGAGAACGCGGTCACCTCTCGACAGGGTCCGGGTGATTTAATGAAAAGGAAAGTCTCAGCAAACAGGACTGAAAATAAAGACATAATTTGTGTACGGATGACCAGAAAATGACAACGACACCTGCGGCTTAACTCACTCACAAAGAAGCTATATGGGCAATTAAAATGAATTAAAGCCATAAAACAGAAAAGAAACCTGAGATAAAAATAAAAGAATAAAATCAATATAGGACCATAAAAGGACGATGTCACATCAGAGGAATTAAGAGCAATAAAAAGAATAAAGGATACATTAAAGCAGTAAAGGACAGAGGAAGAAAACAAAGACGGGCTCTCTCTACAAACGCTCTCCATTCTCTCGTCGTCTTCGTTCTCATCATACCGCTCGCTGACCCGTTGAGTTCTCCGTGAAAGAATATGCATTTTTCGGGTTTTTTCCTTTAATTTGTCATCTGTCGGTTCAAACCAAACAGACGGGGGCCTCGCCGCAAAACAAACACCGTCTGACACAAAAACATCGGAAAGTGAAAGCGCGCTCGGACGACATGTGTGGTCCGCTGGGTGACTAATAGGCCGAGAGGACGTCGTGTTTTATATTTCATATGATATCTGTCAGGTTAGCAGAGTCGGCTTCCCGCTCGGTCCAGCTGACTTCTCTCTCGCTCACCACTTCATCTTGTCGGGTTGTTTCGGCGCAGAGCGAACACTGACGCTCTGATGCTGAGTGACACAGTGATCCCTGTTCTTCGGCGTCTGCCAGCAAGCCGAGCAACAAACTGTGACCGTCTATTGTTGCATGAACTCTCACACTCAGTGAAACCGTTACGTAATAACTCACTAGTGATTCTCCGCTCCGTCCCTGCAAGTTATCCAGCACCGGGGGTTTGTCCCGAGGAGGCCGATGGGGCTCGAGTGTGAAAAAAAAAACTAAAATGATTTAAAATGTTTTGATCCATCGCGGTAGATCGTGGCGTTCTTCTGTGCAGCCAAACTATTTCAGCCTACAATCGGTCATATTTATCTCGCCAACTGGCTGCGAAAGTTAGAAATATGTGTTTTCTGTTTCATGTTGAATAAGTAACATTTCAGCCCTCAGAGGTCGACAAACAACCGAACTGACATCGTCCCGAATGTTTTCCAGAGAAATCTGTAATTTTTATTCAAGGTAATATTTCATTTGGTCACCGGTCGCTGTAACATCCAGGAATAAATATAATAAGATGAAATGTCAGAGAGCGAGAAAGGAAGCTGGCGAACAAATCTGAATTGACAAACCCCTGCTGGCCGATTTATTGCACACTGAGTATCGAAAGCAAGAAAATACAACTTGGTGGTCCACTTGCAAATAAAAAGTTGAATTCATAGACGATAAAACGTTCTAGATTGATTCAGTACACGCAGCAGAAGCCTTACTTGGTTTGCTATCGCTAGTAGCTTTCAGTGGCTAATTCTGCAGCTAGTTTTACCTGATCAATACGTGTCTTTTACACTTTGTGCTAAAAATATAGCTTGCACTGAGAGAACTGACGAGACCAAACACAACATCATTTCTGAATTTTTGTCAGGACTTGGTCTGACCCGTCGAGTCCCAACAGGTTCGGGTCGGCGGTGTAAAGAATAAAGATTTTACTTCATTTTTCTTTCTTTCTTTTAACCTGCTTTGCAACTGTGTAATGAGGAAGTAAATACGTTCAGCTCAGGTCTTGAGGATTCACATGATGTGCCACCGAATGTCAACATGACACTAAACTCCACAGGGGGCCTTGAATGCATCGTGACGTACAGTAAGACATGAAACACTGATTCAGCTCCACTTCCCGCCGTGCATCATCACCCGCGGTCAGGAGGCCTTTGCCTAACTCGTGTGCTATGCGACGGCTTTGGCGCGGCTTATCTCGTGTATTTATCCAGCGCTGATCCGCTGTAGCTCTGCCTGGAAGCTGTAGCCTAGTCAGGAATTCAGAGTTGTGACAAGGTTTACGTTGGCCGAGCCGCCCGAAACTGGAGCTGAGCGCCGCAATGCAGTCAAATAAATCATCTAAAGAGAGAGATGGTGCAGCGAAAGACAAACAAATAGCCTTTTTTTTTTTTTTTTTTTTTTACAAAACAGTGTTTCCAGCAATGGTCTTTTTGGCAGCAGACAGCGAGAGACGGAGTGAAGGAGAGAAGAAGAGTCTGACACAAACAGACAGACAGAGATAGAGTCCACAAACGCTACGTCAGGAACTCTTTAAATGAATTTATAGTAAGAACTGCAGTTAGCGACGGCGTTCTTCAGTGTCATGATGTGGTCAGCGGTTCCATTCATACCCCCGAGCTGTGTAGCACCATCAGACAGCCAATCTTCTCCTCTGTTTAAACAATGGCTGATTTTCTAGGAGTTGTCAAGCGAATGGAGGTCGGAGAAAAGAGGCTCACAGACGGAAAAACAGCGTAATGACGACGGGGAGAGGACGGGAGAGAGACGCTCATGTGGCTTTAAATCAGCTGAGATTCTTTTGTTCATCAGACACAAGAAAAGCAGAAATGAAGACGGATAAACGCGAGGAGAGAAAGTAAAGCGTTGTGAATGACACGGCAGAACCCGGCGGGCTTTTGTAACAACACCCGGGCTGATTGGAGCAAATTACTCCTCTCCTGTCCAATCAGTGTGAGCATGAATGAATCTGTTCCCTCTGGACAGCAGCCATCAGAGGCTCAACACAGCGTTTGGAAACGCTCTCCCTCCTCTTCTCAGTAGATGTTCACGTGTTCGAGTGCACAACTCAACTGCAAATTATAAGACCGTATCTTCACAACACTTGTTGCAGGTAGAAAACATATTACTGATTGATTTGCAAAATATGTTTATGCAGGAAATATGATTGTTTCCTGCAACCTCTTTTTGTTTTTCAGGTTTTGGAAGTGTAACATGCTGCACAGAGTTTACAAATGTTTCGTTTGGTCGGTACAGTAAACGACTCTGTTAAAGTTAAGAAGAGATCTTGTTTTTCAGTAAATCTGGAAAAAACAAATGGATGTTATTTCATGCATCATGTCAATATTGACTTTTACAACACTATATTCTGGAACAAAGTCGGAAAAATCACGTTTTAGTTGTAGGATATTGATATTGATTTTCCAAATGATTTAATAAAATCTGTATATTTCATTTTTGTTTAATCAAATATTAGGGACTTCTGGAGGAGTTGCTGCTGCTCTGTTTGCTCCCATAATTACCTGCCTGCACCCAGCGCAACATTTCCCACTGATTTGTTATTTACATCATGTGTGGAGGGAGAATTTCAAAATCTTAATATTCAGAGAAATGTTCTGGAATTTGCTCCCGTGTCTCTCCACTCTCGCGATGACGTCACCCATCACTCACGCTCACAAAACTGAAATGGAACAGAACATTTTCCAAAACATTAAAAGGTACAAACTCTGGTGACTCATTTAAACTTTGAATAACTTTTCTATATTAAGGTATGTTAATGCAACAAGGCTCCAAATATGGGCACAGCATCCTCTTCCTGATCATTATGCACGTTTTTATGTATTTTTTGTGTACATGTGATAAAAACTGCAGCAGTTAGACACCAAAAAAAAACAAAACAGTCAGAATGATGATGAGTGTGTTGAATAATAAATACTGTATGATGTTCTTTGTACAGCAGGAACACTAAATTAAACCAATACATTTAAAGAAGGTTACTCAAATCCCAAGAAGATAAAACACCAAACATGCGTTTTTGTTTTAGCCTTTTGTCCAAAGTTAAATATGTTCCCATGAAATTTTACCTGCTTAATTCTTTCTTTAAAAGAGGCTTGAAACATTTTCCAGATCGGTTACTTTTTCAAATTCACCTCATTGTGATGCAGCAATTAAAAGCTGTGATTGAAGAGTTGGCTGCTGATACGAAGCATCTCTGAGCTGCGTTTTGAGCTCGTCAGGCGCAGAAAACAACACAAAAAGGAAATTCTGGTGTGTTTTAAAGGTTGGAGTCGGGCAGCTGAACGACTCTGAGGTCTTCAGTGTTTTTTAAAACCCTCAGACTGTCAGGAAACACAGTAAACGGCCTGCACAGACCCTGTTTGCAGACATGTGCTCTCTGTGTCATTACGTCCTGAGCGGGTTCAGTCAGGCCTCCGGGCCGTGCACCAGCGTCCAGTCAGCTGCTCCTCAGTGTTTAAACAAAGACTGATTTCTTTAAGAAACATCCACTGATGAGAGTCCAGGGAGAGAGAGAGAGATAGATAGCCTGACATTTCCCCAACATGGTTCCCTCCGCACCCAATTTGGAAGCGATCTGACTTTCTTGTACTGATAAAATCCAGCCACAATGTGCAATGACCCGTTTTCAATAAAGCAAGAGCCGGAAAAAGTCATTTGGTGGAATAAATACATCCGAGGGAAACAGTTAACAGGTGTTCTCCGGGCCGTGAGTGGATACTGGATTCTGATCATATATTTGAAATCAAAGATATAACAGTCTAGTTCTTCCATTCTTCATTCATTTAAGACTGACTGTGTGTTTCCTCCTGTGAGCGCAGACGCTGAACATGCTCCCTGGCTAACGTGAATGTTTCAGTGTCATGATTGAGGCTAATTTCACAATTACAGACTCGGAGAAAACGTTGGTCACGCTCAACATGTTCATGTCATACTTCCTCTCTCTGTTTCGGTTTAGTTCTCACCTCCTCATTAATCTGTGCTTTAACCTTAAAAGACTCTTTAAAGACTTATTTTTTACCCAAACGATCCTCCTTCCTCTTTGTTCTTTCACTTTTATTCACCTTCAGTTTTGGCTTCCTTTTCTTAGTCGACAAGGTGTCATAAACTGGAGGCTCGTAACGACTAGATAATCATTACTAAAGACCTACCTGAGGACCTCAAGTGATTTAGAAATTACCACGTCTGTGTTTCGTCCGGCGCATTAGCACGGGATAACCGAAGTCTGTGTTTTAACTCGAATTTACTGACATTATCCCCCGGATCGATCGCACCTGAGCCCAGAGCAGCACAACTGTTAGATATGGATATTTTTAATATAATAATAACTGGTGAGCCTGTTGAAAGATGGAAAAATGTTCCTAACCGCATGCTGCCATGCATGTAATCCATCTAATCATCTTTCGAGATCTCGCTCTTCTGATGAGCCTCCTGAATTTGCACCCAAAAAGCTGTCAAAACGTTCATTTAAATTCCCAACGCAGCCTCCATAATTCTCGATCGGAAAACACGAAAAACCTCAAGATAAAACAAAAAACGACCCCAAATCACAGAGATGCCGATTCGCACGGGACTAATATTATCACATGACCTCTGTGTTTGGAGAAATATGTTTTTTTACTTTACAAATTACGGACTGGGCAGATTCGCACGGGATTAAGATCACAGACGACCTCCGCAATTATTACAAATTACTGGAGGTCCCCAGGTTATACTAGTCCCGTGCGAATAGGGCTTTTGACAAAGAGAGCTCCATCGTCATTGTTTCAGTGTGCATGTAGCTGTGTTACTGAATCAATACACGCCGCAACCAGGCAAGGATTCAAGTGACACGCAGTTGGATAAACCAGCTGCTGCAGGATAAGGAACAACCTCAGGAGTCCTGCCTTTGGTCTCCAACTAGGACAAGACATCACTGCCCGAGAGGAAGAAGAGTAACGATCCACATAAAGTATGTGGCTCTTGCGGCCGACTCATTACAGATCATAACTGAACCGAACTGCAGACACACAGAGGCGGGCAGGTTGAAAACAAAAGGGCTGATGTCCAGTGTGAAATCCAAAGTCCAAGAAAGCAAAATACAAAACTGATGACAAACCTGAAAACCACGAGGGACGGATCAGGACGACGCGAGGACCAAGAGCTGGAGATCAGGTAGCAGGCACAACAGACGTCCGCGGACAGCGAGGGAAACAACACAGACGTATTGATTGTCATTGGGAGTGCAGAGTTTCATTGTTAGTGGCAAAATCTGCAATTTCCAATTATAAAATGAAAAAAGTAACTGACTGTTTTTACAACATCGAAATAAAATGATCTCCACAGAAAATGTTTGCATTCATAAATGTTTGTTTATCTTTAAGCTGCAAGAGAATAATAAAGTAATAAGTGTGTGTGTGTGTGTGTATGTGTGTGTGTGTGTGTGTTTTCACTGCATCGCTCCGATATCGTTACCAGCCCACCGTGGCCTCCATCCAAAGCTAAGAAAAATAGCCTTAAAACTTTGTACATTCTACTCAATTAAATGTCATTACATGTGTGTAACCCATAAAAGTTAATAGAAAGTGTGATTAACTCAGTGTGCAGCAGTACACTGGCTGTGGTCGGAGTCCGACTGTGCTTCCGCGGCAGTAAACTCCGTTCAAGGACGCGATTTGCAGGCAGCGCTTCGGAGGAGGAATCTGGATGTGGGTTCAGAGTCTGAGCAGCGGCTGAAAACAGGATTTAATTTGAACACAAACTGCCTGATAGTGAACCAATCAAACAAATCCCTTCTTTGGCCCCGAGCGAACATGATAATTCTTTCTATTTTTCCTCCCAGAAACTACCAAACCTCACTCCAACGCTCCGTGTCATCACCATCTGTACAGTCGAGTTTATAAATGCCGCGCTGAGCTTCATAAGCGAACGCTGCATCATAAATAACCAGAGCCATGCAGGCTTCTGTGCGTCTCCTGGTGTCGGAATACAGTAAGTTAAGCAAAGTTCAAGTAGGTGAAGAAAAAAAAAAAAAAAAAGAAGGAATCACTTTATTCCACAAGTGTTGCATTAAATTCAGTGTGTAAGCCTGGTGGAAATGAGGCTTACGAGGGCTTCAGCCTCCGCTGTCACAGGAGACTGCCGCGGAGCCCGAGTGCATTTACTCTTTTCTTCTCTTCAGCTTTCTTTTCACGCCATTTCTCCTCCTAACTCGAACCATTCCACCTTCGGCTGCCGGCTACCAGAGAACAGAGGTCGTTAATTGTGCTCTCGACTCACACACACACACACACACACACACACACACACACACACACACACACACAGATGGAGGACCGACACAAAGTCAGGCGCACACGGCAGAATGATAGTAATTGAAATCCTAAGTGTTGGGTATCCAGGAGCGAGAGCAGGAAGAGAGTCTTAAAACGCGGCTCTCCTGAGCATCCTAAAACACTTTAATTGACTTTTATTGTGTGTTTGTCTTTGTGTGTGCGTGCGTGTGTGTGTGTGTGTGTGTGTGCATACAAAAACATGCATATATTTTATTTTATTTTTTCCTGCCCAGTGTGTTCTGGCATTGTTGCGTGCACATGACACCATTCGGTTGTAAAATATGCACCAGAAGGGTTTCGGTATTGTTTCGAGGGCTGAGGAGAATGTTTCCCAGGAGGATCATGGGATTGAGCGAGGAGGCTGGCAGAGCGGCTGAATTACAGAGAACACAACACAGACCTCATCCCGGGGTGCAGAATCATTCCGAAAACAAATGGTGTAGCAACGTTTCGCATGTTATGAACCCACAAGCTCATGGCTCCTTAAAGGAAGTGGCCTCCGGTTCATTTATTGGAATATGAGGGATGTTTTCCTGCGGTGAGTCCACCTTGTTTCCATTCTGCACCAGGAAAAACAAAAATCATTAGTCCAAAACAACAAGAGCACATACAGAGAAAAGCTCGGAGGGGATTCGATCATATCTATAATCAGTTTACACACACACACACACACACGCAGGCTTCATGGACACCATCCGCACTTTTTCACAGATTTTCAGTTTCACACTCACGAAACCCAGCGGGCTGAAACACTGCAGCTCAGCCAATCGCAGCGCAGAGGGTTTTTTAGCCCTCGCAGGGGAACCAGCCAATTAGAGGGACCGGTAATGCGGCCCATATGAGCAGGGGCTTCTGGGTAGTCCCAGCAGGTGTCGCCTTGATTATGATCTGACACTCTTGTCGGCTTCTAACTAGAAGCATTCCTGAAACACAGACAACAAACTGTGGACGTGATGCGTTCAGGATCAGGAGACACATTTGTCTCTTTGAGATCGCCTGATCGTAAAGACTGTCGACTTTTGGACATGTTTGGTTTAATAAGGGTTAAAACATTCTGTCCTTCTATCACACCGTCAATGTGACTTCGAGGATCATAAAAACATCCCACTCGCTCTCAGGACGTCTTGTGTTCGTCTCCCGTGGCTGTGTTTAATTAAATGTGCCGTCTTCCCCGCGCCGGCTGCCTGTTTACATTTCGTGTCCTACATGGTGTCTGTAAACATCGCCCTCTCTGCTTCTTACGGAGGAGAAAACAAATGTCTGCTATCACTCCCATGCAGCCGCCGTGATAACACGCATCGCTCTGGAGTTTATTTGCAGGAATATGAATCGTGTTTTGTTTTCCACACGGGTTTTCCTACATGCGCTTTCTATTACACACGAGGCAAAAAAAAAAAAAAAAAAAGTAATATGTTCCTACCCGGTGGTTTGTCGAGTTTTTTTGTTTTGATACTGTTTTTCCATCTTTTCCCACACAGTTGCGAGGCCGTGCATAATGTTTTTACCTTATATATCTTCGTCTGTTGGTCCTCGCTTTATTTACACGGATTCACACGCGCCGCAGAGACATTTGCATTTAAATAAAAACTACGGATACATGTTGGCCAATCAACTGTGTTTAGTCCTGGAGTAGGGACTCTTAATTGAATCGTTAACGCAAACAAAACTAATGACAGACGAGCAGTGTTTCAACAGATAGTTGCTGAAAAGCAGTTCTGCCGTGGCCTCTAAATCTGACCTCAGCTGCACAAGCGCGGCCCTGAGGGGATATTATGGAAGCACGATAATTAGCTCGAGACGTCGTATCGCTGCGTCCGTATGGTTGATATACAGCCGGCAGCCAGGCGGCTTATCTGAGCGTATACATGGACTAATTAACATTTTATACTGTTTGTCTAATCAGAAGTGAAACAGGAACAAAGTTGTGGTGTTGCGGAGGAGTCCGGTCCTGGATCTGATCCGTGAACCGCACTGGAGTTTCTGCCGGTTGCCATGGAAACCTCAGGATGATGTCAGGACTCCCTGGCTGCGGCTCGATATTTCCTGCACAGACACACGAGAGGGGCATCGATCTGTGCATTAGAAAATGTCAGTGAATGATAATCAAACATCAAGTTGTTCCCTCTAACAAAGAAGCAGCCTTTGGAGAGCACTGTGTTTCCATCTAAACACAGAAGAAGCTGAGTTTTCTTATGTAAGTAAACTTAAAATGCCCATAAAAACAGGTAGATTTGAAGAAACACTTAAAACCAAAGTTATGTAATAAAAATTTGGCCCGTGTAGTTTCTGAGTGCAACACCATTGTTGTCAACACAGATCCCAGATCTGCAGAAACAAAGATGTGATGTAGGTGCAGACTACAAACAAGAGTCATGACATCATCACAACTTGACGTTGAAGTAAACGTGTATGTAACGCTGTGATTCTCTCACTGAAGCTGCCCAGACAGAGACACCGTTCAGCCTGCTACAAGACGGCTGCAGCTGTTATTTCAAGGTCAAAACGTTACATTTACATGATGACATTTTCATTTACATTTAGGGCATTTAGCAGACGCTTTTGTCCAAAGCTACTTACAATAATCACATTTGTCACAACAGAGAAACCACAACATATTGCCATCGATGGAGCAAAAACAAAATATAGAAACAATTGTCAACCCCTCATCTGCTATTTGTCAAAGATTCTTTAAGTGCATAAGTGCTATGATAGAAGTGCTAACAACATAACATACAAGTGCATACCATTTCTTTGGGGGGAGGTGAAGTCTGAACAAACGAGTCTTGAGTCTTTTGCGGGAGATGGCGAGTGATTCTGCTGTCTTGACGTTGGTCGGGAGTTTGTTCCACCACTGAGGAGCCAAAACAGAGAAAAGTCGCGACTTCGCTGAGCGAGCTTTGCGCATCGCAACGTGGGTGTTGGAGGAGGATGAGGGGAAAAGAGAGAAACAGCTGGGTGTCGTCAGCATAACAGTGGCAGGAGAATCCTTTCGATGTGACTGCAGAGCCTTGTGATCTAGTGAATAGTGAAAACAGAAGCGGTCCTAATACTGAGCCTTGAGGGACACCAGTTTCCAGAAAGCAATGCCAGGTTATATAATGTTGCTTTTAGACTGTTTCGTGTGCACAAAAGGAGCTGCAGTGACTGTGAGAGGAAGAAAGCTGACTGGATATTGATGCTGCTTTTACTCACCTATTTGTATACTGATAAAAGTGTCCTTCAACCTTAATATTCAGTAGAACACTACATGTAGACGCAATGGGAATATTTTGACTGCAGGCTTGTTAGACCGCCCTCTCATCATGGAGCTGTTAGATCCTCTCCAACATTATCACACATTTCTATCTCGCTGACTCATATGTAAGCATCATTTTACACATAAATACTGTAACATTCCCTGAGATTTACATAAAACTCTGTTGCTGTAAACACCAACACAAAACATGTTAAAAAATAAAACCGTAAGAAGTCTGGCAGTAAAGTTTCCACATGGATACTCTGAAATTACAGTAAATAACCATATCACAGAATTACACGTAATACACTGTAAGAAACAAAACAAACCACAGAGCACGTTTTACAGTCAAAATCAATGAAATATACTGTAATTACAGTATATATACTATCATTTAATATGGTTATGTACTATGATGTCACATTATCCGTGTGGAAACTTTGCTGCCAGACTTCATACCATTTGTTTTTTTACAGTGTATGGAAGACACAGATAACAAAACAATAACCCGGCTGCACTGTCAAAATAATGTTTGGTACTTTTTCTTTAACATGGATCATTTGCTGACAAGTGTGACAAGATTTAAAGTAATATTCTGTGACTTTATTGTGCTGATCTTGCATTTGAAATCTCATGGAAACATCGTAAATGTCAAATGAAAAAATCTGAGGCACGGTTCTGTTTTTCTGCATCTTAACTCTAAAAAAAAGAAGAAAATAAGCACACGTATGTCATCTATGAGCATCAAATCATCACTTGAATATTCGATGTTGATGTTTTGTTTCAAGCTGCAGTTAGATGTCATTTTTCCTTTCAGCTCCGTCCATAGACATACGTTTAAAACGGCTCTTCTCTCTAACCAAGGCCATATGATGCCACAGGGGGAGGTACATTTCTGCTGCCTGGTGGTTTCATCTGAGGGGAGTTTGTTAAAGTCATCTATCCATGACATGACAGTCAGACCTCTAGCTGTGGTCGAAATCAAACACCCCCATCTTATCTCCACTTAAAGACCCCCCTCCCCTAACCTCTTTACTTTGATCCCGTTTGATCTGGAGGGAAAGTAAAAGGGGGGAAGCTGAGGTGAAGGAGAGGATGACGGGACTCGGTTTGAAGCTGCAGAAGGAAAAGAAGAACTGTGCTGGAATAAATACAAGGACTAAAAGAGTGCGTGGTTATTTATCTTCAATCTGTACATCTTTCATTCCCGCGTCACACCGGGTTTAGACAGATCTCATCCCCGTGTTTCTATGACTACCAAGACATTCGAGAAGGACACTGAACCTGAAACCACCCACTCATTAGAAATCGCTCTGTTTCTCGAGTTCCTGGAGTGTAAAGGTTAATGTCTGAGGCTCAGTGTGTACAGTTCAGTCACACAGCACACATTATTTACTGTAGTCGGACAGACGGTGCAGCTGCAGGGCTTCAGCTTCTGACTACAGGATTCACAGCGCTGACTGTTTCTTCACTGGAAACCCTTAAAGACAGATTTTTATCTCATTAGTAAACAACAACATTAACACAGCCGGCAGACACAGTTTACCATTCTAGAGTTATTTTGTTGTTTTATTTTATGAGAGTGGAAGATATATTAGACACGTACTGTATGTACGCCACTTTAACAGTAGTCCCATTCACACTGGCGTTTGGATGCGGCTTAGTACGTCAATTACACGCCGTCGTAAATCTCTCCGAGGTGGCGAGGGGTGAAATTTCGCTTTGGTGGTGATCCGCCTCTGGAGGTATTATCAGGGCTGCATTATTGGTGAACTGAACCAGTTGAATGGATAAGCCGGCTTCCCGTTTCGAGGGCGTGTCGATCGTACAGTCTGATAACTGCACAGGTCCTTCACTCAACTTAATAAAGAGAAATGTCCCACAAAGCAATGTTACATGACCAAACAAAAGTAACATAGTAACTGTAGCTGTCTTTCCAACTTATATGAGGAAAAAAAATACTGCAGATATACGTGGAGAAGCGTCTGTCCTCCTGTCTGTCCTCCTGTCTGTCCTACCAACTCTTCATCACATTTCTGCCCCAAAAACAGCGTCTGTCACCGGCAAAAACTTTAACTCACCGAGTGTTTGTGATAAAAATAAATCACCGCGACTGTCAGCCCTTCGGACGGAGACTTCAGTAAACTTTCCCCTGGAAAACAGCCTCCGTCCCCGCGAGTGAGAGAGTCAGACAGCTTCCAGTTTAAAAAACAAAACTGCGTCACTTTCCAGGATGTTTGGTGGGTCAGGATCTCAATCATGACACATTATAACAGCATCTATATGATTATAAACTGTCCGCAGGTTTAGATTGACAGGGGGGACACCTGGGAAACACCTTGCAAACACACCGACATCATCATCATGACGTGTATGATGGCTCTTTGGGAGCCGCTGCAGAGATAATGCGTCTTCTCCTGTGTAAAAAGGGCTAGTGAGTTAGACTTAAGTATTATTATTAATATTATTATTACTATGATCCACTCTGATGTGCTTTGTTATGGAAAATAAAGCACTCTTTGATTGAAAATAACTTGTAACCCCTGTTAAAGGAAAAACGAAAGGAAAAAACGTTGGTGGTACGTTTCTGTTAAAACTTTACATTTCTTGTGACATCGCTGTTATAGTACACTTGGTCAGGGTTATAAAAAGACCACGTCTGTGGTTTAAGACATCAGTTTTGTCGCTGCAAACAATGCATAATATTCCGACTTCTCATCCAAAATATCGTATTTTTTTTGTCGCACCAAACACGACAGCAGACAGCAAAATCACCAGACATCAATCCATCATGCTTACGAATGACACACTCGCCCCCCTCCTTCAAACTCAGCATGCTACTTTGTTTTAAATGAACTTGTAGTTTCCAGGCCCGAGCTGAGATAACCCCGCTGACATGAGAGAGCTCCTCCAGAGCCACATGCAGACATCTGAGCGCTGGTTTTAGAGGCCGGGTTGTCCTCCCCTTGATGAGCGAGCTCAACTTCATGAGCAGAATCTGCAGAGTGCCCTTTTAAAATAACGCCTGGAATGCTTGGAATATCATAAATTGAGGATATCTAACAGTTAAAGAGTATCCAGGGGAGTGGGAGCTCTGTAAATTTTAAATGGAGAGGCACTTTGGTCTCACTCTGCAAACAGGAGAGCTCTGAAGTATGTAGCTGCATGGCACAGTGAGTCGCTACATCCTCTGATTTAGCTAACGGTTGAAATAATACAGAAATGAAACGATTCTTCATTTTTATTGGGGAACCGCAGGGTTTCCCCCCCGAGATCCTCTGATGGGTCCCCGGTCTCCACTCTGACCGTCACCACAGCAGAGGGATGGAACGCGTCCACCAGATGTGGCAGGAACACACTCCGCTGGCAGTTTAATCCACGCAGGCGAATCAAACAGCCATAAAAGGGTCAATCCTTTGTGTTAGGTTATCAACACAATGAGTAAAGGGCTGACGGTTCTGTTCTACCAGGGTCCTGGATTAGACCCGTAACTGAATACAGGTGGGATTTCGGCGCGCGGAGACATGTGACAGCAAGATAAACACACGTTTGAATACAGAAATGTGGAGCTACGCGCAGGCCGCGGAGGGTGAGGTGGCATTTTAAGCACACACCTACCTTTCACCCCACATCTGAAAGTAATTCTGGGTCTGTGTGTGTGTGTGTGTGTGTGTGTGTGTGTGGTGGGAGGCCTGCCGGATTCCAGGGCGACCCCCCTCACCAGGATGGCGGAGGGAAGGGGAAGGAATGGAGGGCGGGCGGCGGCGGCGGCGGAGGAGGGGAGGGTAGAGGTAGGTAAGCGTTTTGGGAAACGTGGAGGGAACGGCAATTAAAATCCCCTTTTCTCCGTCCTTTTGATGGAATTCCCGGCGGAGTCGACTCAAAGCGGGATTAATCACCAGCCCTCATCCCCCTGAAAGCTACATCCCTCTCTCACTCCCTTTCTTTCCCTCCTTCTTCCCTCTCTCTTTTTCTTTTCTTTACAAGTATGTGTCATTTCCTCATTAATATCCTGGGAAAGGAAATCGAGGGCCCGGGTAAGGCAACGTAAACTGCGTTTTTTCCCTCTCCTCAGCTCGGAGCTTAGATAATTCCAACAAATGTTTAGTTGAAACTGTAAAGACCGGAGCGCTCGTGCTCGCTTCAGTAAACTGATGCAGAGATTACCGGCCGGTCTGACCCGAATAGACTTCTCGTGGCGAAGTTTACAGCGTCGTCTTAAACGCGACAGTGATTTGTGTGTGTGTGAGGGTGTGTGTGTATATGTGATAATGACTTGTGTGCTCGCTCGCACATGGGCACGGGCCAACCCTCTGACTCTTTCCCCGCGCAGCCAAGCGGCCTTGTTATCAATGTAAGCCATGCATTGTATTACAACCTGTAATTTAGTTTACATTGTGCTTGGGAAAGCAGTAAATTACATGGGTTCCTGCTCAAAATGAATAGCCGGTTGAGACAAATGTCTTTGCTTTTGCTACTCCAGGCAGAATTTTTTGCTTAACAGCGCTCTGAAACATATAATTTTGTCCCAAACTCCTGGCTTTTAAAAGGAAAGTACAGTGAAATCTAATAAGCCGCTCTCAAAAAAGGGGTTTTCTCCTGCTCTATCAGGCGGAGGCTTGTTATTTAGCTTCCCCCCCCCCTCCTCCACCCGACTCACCCACTTTTGGATAACATTTCACACTCCGTCCTCTCGATCTGTCTTTCACCCTCCTCCTCTAAAACCAACATCCCTCAGGAAAACAGCGTGTGGATGTGCACGTATGTCATCACTCCCGTTAATTGAGCCGGTGACTCACAGACTCGTTCTGGCACGAGAAGACGAGACGAGATATCATGCAGCTTTTTAGTTTCTTAATAACTTGCACATTGAGAAACAACAATTTCATTCCGGGAACAAAAGCAGCGCTCACACATTATTTGACGTATTCTAAACTGTTACTGTCTCGTGATACTCATTAATGATGTCAGGCGTAAACTCCCATCACACACACAGTAAATCGACATAAATACTGAAGTTTTCCAGCGTCGTGTGAATCGTTGTGGGATTAAAACGGATGTGAGATTCAAAGATCGGCCCGTCAGCACCACCCAATAAAAACAAACCCTTTCTTCCTGTGACCTCTTGTTGAAAAAGGGAAAAAAAAAAAAAAAACAAGTGTGAGTTTTTAGCGTGTCCTCTCCTCTGGTGTTAATTTGACAGAGGGAAATCCTCGACTCTTGAATCAATCTTCTATTTCTTTTTAATGTGGAGAGAACTGACTTTAATCGTAGAGCGATGTTTATTAGTTTAAGAACAAAGAGGTTTTGTGCATTGTGAATAATACATAAAGTTTAACCCCTTGTTTGCGTTTCCCAAAGAATCTGAGGATCATCTTTTTGACCTGGAGGGGTTCGAGCAAGTCACAAAAACCTCTAAATGTTTTAAAAAAACACAGCAAAGACTGATTCAGTCACAAACAAGGTGGGAAATAAGATTAAAAAGGAATTATAACCTAAGAATTTTGGACAGCAGCAAAGACAGAGAAGCTAAAAGAAGGGCTGAGGGCTAAAATCCAGAAAAATTACAATATAGTCAGTAGAATGTGAAAGCAGCTTATTGCGACCCGTATTTAAGTTTCTTGTTAGACAGCGGCCTCTAGTGGTTGGATTGATTATTACAGCTGCAAAGAAGGAAGTCAGGAGAAGTAGAACGAGGAGTGAAAAGTCCAGAGACGATAAGACGATACGTGACGTAATGATTTTAACTAAACCTAACCAAACTACGTGTGTCGCTGTTACAATGCCAAAGGTCATGTTGTTGTAGAAACAGTAATAATTAGGGAGATGCTGACTTTTATAGTCCTGCAGAATGTTTTCTTGTGCACGGGGATGAATCTGTTTTTTTTCCTCCTCCAGAAGATGAAAAACTGAACGTAACTTCCCCGAACCTCACGGTCGGATCACCGTGTTTTACTTAGAGAGAGATCATCGCTCACGTCTACTATTCTTCATTTTTAATGTAAAAGCTTGTGCGTCCTCTTCCTCTGAGCTGCGAAGTAACTCATGCGAAAATTTCCACCAAAATATGACAAGATACAGCCTGTAGCCGCTGTCAGTCTTCCACCCTGTCAGCGCTCTAACAACTGTGCAGAATTACTACTCTCTTCAGGCTCACTCCCATATATTTGCTAAATTATTGGGTTTGACCTTCGGCACAAGTCTAACACTCTCGTTCCCCCAATATTTCCTGTCTTGTATCCACAGTGAAATAAGGCAGAATCTCTCAAAGAAGAATAACAAATGACTATGAAAGACTTGCTTCAGTTTCCATCTGCCTCAAACTGCTCCAAAACCCCCGTAAATCTCCAGTCATGAGAACTAACCCCGGCCCAGATCTGCCTCACCCGCCGCCTCGATTGTCTTTCATTTACTTTCTCAGCCGAGCTTCGTCCTCCTCATCCCCACATCCATCTCTTCAGGCGTGTGTGTGTGTGTGTGTGTGTGTGTGTACGATCCCCTCAGACACTTGAAATCCCCTCTTCCTCGACGCTTTGCTGCTCAGTTCTTTATTTTCGTCTTTATTTTGCTTTATCTGATCACAGCTATCCCTCTTTCAATCTCCTTGATCCGCTGCTCCATCCCTCCATCCACGCTCCCCAATCCTCCCTCAGCCTCTCCACCTCTCACATTCGGTCCAATCCGTCTCCCTCGTTTCATCCCCAGGAAGCCCCCCTCCCCCATCTGGATATTCAGCCTCTTTTTCTTTTTTTAATCCATCCATCCGTCTCTCTCTCTCTATCAAGCCGAGTCTAACGTAATTTAATTCTCAAACCTTCGCCAACAACTAAAAAACGCTTTGTGGAAATTGTTTTACGGATGAAAAAAACGACACGTTTTCATTCATCCATCCATCCATCCATCCAGACGTCCTTCAATCTCTCCATCTCCTCCTCATTCATCCACCCACGTCCCCTCGTTGTTTCACACTAAATATTTCCTCGCCTCGATGGGTGCAGGTGCTTTCCATTACATCCACACAAACATGCACATACAGTACGTGCACACACACACACACACACACACAAACTTTGAAGTACGGGTGCTTCATCAGATCCAAACCGCAGGAAGAGAGATGGCGGATCAGAGATAAGCCAGCAGCGTGGAGCCGAGCATGTTGGCCTGTGCGAGCGTCCTGCCGTGGGAGCTCGACTCCCGGTGAGCTGGTGTTGCCTGGTACCAGCAGGCCGGCGGCTTTGATGTTATGACTTCAGTGTCTCAGGCTCGACCCGGTTAAAAACAGTGGAAATTAGAGCTACAGAAGATTTATTTCATTAGAGTTCAGTCGGTCTCATATGTTCAGAGATGAAGTTGAAGTTTAAGAGGCCTGATGACGGAGGTATGATGTGAACCCAACGATATGTAGCTCCAATCGAACCCTAAACTCCGGAGAGATTTCTTCCCCCTCGAATGAGCCTCCACAGACGGGATGCTTGCACTATAAATGGGTGTCATCCAGTGGCGTGCACAGACTTTTTGAAGGGCAGGGGCGAAAAGAAGGGCACTTTAGCGTGCGTTTTGGCTCCCAAGAGGGCACTTTAGCGCGTATCTTGGCTCCCAAGAGGGCAGTTTATCATATTTTAACCATCCAAGGGGGCAGTTTAGTGTGTTTTGCCAACCAAGAGGGCACGTTGGCGCGTGTCTTGGCTCCCACGAGGGCACTTTAGCGTGTGTTTTGGCTCCCAAAAGGGCACTTTAGCGCGTGTCTTGGCTCCCAAGAGGGCAGTTTATCATGTTTTAACCAGCCAAGGGAGCAGTTTAGTGTGTTTTGCCAACCAAGAGGGCACTTTAGCACACATTTTGGCTCCCAAAAAGGCACTTTAGCGCACGTTTTTCAACAATTGGGCCACAAGGGGGTGCGACTGCCCCCCCCCTGCTGCACATCACTGGTGTCATCTTATCTCAGAGGAGCTGTATGTGATTACAGCGCCTGAGAGACCTGGACTGTGGAGCAGAACCATCTTTAAGGCTGTTGGGACCGGTCCAAACCAAGCTTCAAGTCTTGTAATAGCAAACCTCAAGGACGAGGAACAAGACAGGTTTCTCAGGTAGCTTCTGGCTGACCTTAAAAATATCACTGCACACTCTGATTGTCCGGTCGGATTTTGCGAAACAAATGTGGTGTAAATCTCTCTGATGAATGTCTGTCGCAGCCGAATCTGACCCGGGCGCTGCCCCGTTCTCTTCTGCAGGAATTGCTGCAGGGATCGCCTGCGAGGAACAAGGGTCACACATCAAACACATACATTCAAACACACACGCCTGGGAGCTGCCCGGTTCAAGTGTAATCTTGTCGGGCTGACCACGGAGCAGCTCCTCTGGAGCAGCCGGGGGTTTCTATGTTTTGCTTCAGGGCAATGAGTTTTTGTAGAGGGAGACGAGAAAGGGCAGCGCCTGATAATATGAAGGAGAGGAGAGCATGTCTTCTTCATTTCCTTTCCCAGGATCTCTGCGCCTCACTTGACTGCTTCTGCTGAGAGTTTGACGGCTGGTTACAGGATTCAAACTGATAACTTTCTGTTCTGACATTCTTCAGTGTGTCCAGAGGGCAGCGCTGGACTTTCTTCTCTTTTAACCTCCATGTCACTCATACTTCACTCATGTTTCCTCTATGAATTTGTTGTCTTTATCTTTCTTTTTCACCTATTATGCAACTGGAAGACCAAAATAAATGGTCGTGAAGAACAATTCTTCAAAGCCATCGAGGAGTCAAAACGTTGTGCGTCTTTAAGTTGCAAATTTACATTTGTTTGGGTTCAATTTTCAATGTCTTTCTTGTCACAATAATCTGGTGAGATTTAGGCACAAAAAACACTCTTAGGTTCAGGAAAACATTGTGTATTTGCTTAAAATACTTGTTTTGATGGCCACAAACTGTCCTAAAGACTCCTTAAAAGCAGTGATGTGCACAAAGGGGGGGGGGGGGGGGGGGGCAGTGGCCCAATTGTTGAAAAACGCACGCTAAAGTGCCCTCTTGGTTGGCAAAACACACTAAACTGCCTCCTTGGCTGGTTAAAACATGATAAACTGCCCTCTTGGGAGCCAAAACATGCGCTAAAGTGCCCTCTTGGGAGCCAAAACACATGCTAAAGTGCCCTCTTGGGAGCCAAAACGCGTGCTAAAATGCCCTCTTGGTTGGCAAAACACACTAAACTGCCCCCTTGGCTGGTTAAAACATGATAAACTGCCCTCTTGGGAGCTAAAACACATGCTAAAGTGCCCTCTTGGGAGCCAAAACACGTGCTAAAGTGCCCTCTTGGGAGCCAAAACACGTGCTAAAGTGCCCTCTTGGGAGCCAAAACACATGCTAAAGTGCCCTCTTGGGAGCCAAAACACATGCTAAAGTGCCCTCTTGGGAGCCAAAACACATGCTAAAGTGCCCTCTTGGGAGCCAAAACGCATGCTAAGGTGCCTTTCTTTTCGCCCCTGCCCTTCAAAAAGTCTGCGCACGCCACTGCTTAAAAGTATACAGAGGTGTCGCCTTTACAAATATCGGAACCCAGATAATAAACATGTGATGTGAATGTTATATGACATGTTTTGTGGAAATTTCTACACAGTATGTCACTTTTGTCACTTACAAATTTGTGTCTATGGTTTGCAGAAACGTTAACTAACATTTTGGATCGACAAAATCAACTGGCTGCTACATATTTCAATAAAGCGGCCTCTCCCCTGATGATATATCCAGTGTTGTTACGGTATTAACATTGTTTGCACACATTGAAATAACAAACGCGGGACAGAAGAAGTACCCACACACGCGGTCAGGTATGCATGTCTCAGGCTGAACGGCTGCATGTTTGTAATCATATCTTTATAAATGGAGCAGATAGCATCGGAGGCAAAAAACTGGGGGTGGAAATGAGATGCTGATAGGGTAATAGCATTACCATAGATCCTGTAACACGCATACACACGGGCCAGACACACACACACACATACACACACACACACCTGTGATGGTATTCCCTCGGTGGATCAGGTAACATGCTGTAAATTAGCCAGTGATCCGTGCTGGCAGCTGAACGGGCTGCAGCCAGCTCACATTTGTGTCAAAGCATTTCACAAGTGGCCCGTTTCATCAGAGGGTTCTGTGCTGCAAAACATTTTGTTCCGATGCAATTGTGATACTGATCTTAAACTACAAAATCAAAACCATCTGTTGATTTTAAAATGCACCAACCTGTTTTTGTGTTTTTCACATTGTGAAATCTGAACACAATTATTTGTTATCAACGTAAAATCATTAAGACCCTCAGATTGATATTAATACAAGACTGAACGCCTAATTTTAGCTTTTGGTCTTAAATGAAGTGTAGTTTCCCTTGTAAGACACTCATATGTGTGCACAAACACACACACACACACACACAGACACACACACTCACACACACACACACGGCCCTTTGCTTTGGCATGGCTTTTATATCCGGCCGCGATTTACGTCTGTTTTGATTGGCCTTCAGAGCAGAGTCAGGCGGGTTTGGAGGTGGCGAAGAGGAATGTGTCCACACAACACACACACACACACACACAGACACACACACATACACACACACACACACACACATGCATCACTTTCAAACACACACCCGCACCTCGCAAAAAAAACAGACCCTGTCTTTTATTTCTCTTTTCCTTGCGACGCTCACGCAGACTAAAACACATCCGTTAACTTTACTTTCACATCTTAAAGTAAACACACACACACACACACACACACACACACAGGGTCGGCAGGAATGTGTTGTTGTTACGGTGGAGCTGTGGAGCTGCTCAGTGCTCAGCACCTCCACACCGATAAGACTTCAGCTATCTGATAGAGAAGAATGTAGACAGACAGATGGACAGACAGTGCCTGGACGGATGGAGGGAGGACAGACAGGGAGAAAGTGGAGGGAGAGAGGGATCGACAGATATGTTTCCTCAGATCTCACACTTCCAGTAAAGTCATTTTCCCTCAGCTGTAAGTGTCTGTGTGAGATTTGTCTTCAGGTTCAGGTGAACATTACTTTATTTTGTAAGCGTCGGCACATTTTTTTTTTGGATTCAGACAAGAAATCTGTCATCACACATTTTACAACAACACTGAAACTGGACAAACTGAATAAAGCTTGATAAAAGTACTCACGGCTCCACTGATCAGGACTCAGGGGGAAATAAATACTAGAATAAAAAGACGCCAGAATAAATTAACGGAAATTCTGTTAAAAACAACTTAACAAATGACTAAATAGAATTACTTCTACAGCATCTGTGTAAATATTTCTACAACATTTTCATCTGAGTGAAAGATATTTAAACAGAGCTATTATTATAGAGCTTTGTTCTGAACATTAGGACTGAAAACTCCGTCCAGTGAGAAGAAACTGAAATTCATCCACTGTAGCTGTTGTTCAGGGACGAGAGCATCTGTCCTTTAAACGTGGGTTTCCAAACCATGACACCAAAGAAAAAGATACAATGGATTCAATAAAAACATGATAGAACAGTTTCCTTAAACATAAACAATCCCTTGTTCCCCTTTTTTGCACGTAGAAATCAGATCATTTGTGCACGATTACCAGAAAAACAACGTGTGTTTCTGCAACACCACAGATGAGAAGACACACTTGTTCGGAGTTAGTAAAACAACATGGTTTGGCGTACAATAAATGTTTTGAGCTCTACGAACACGACTGGAAATTGGCCCTGAAATCTGTAACTGTTAGCTGCAGATCTGTTTTGCACTTCTCTCACTTTTTATTTTGTTAATCTTTTAAAGGACACATTTTCTCCAATTCTCGTCTCAGCTGAACCACTCGGAATAAATCTGTCAGAGGATGAAATGCAGAATTAATTAGTGAATTGGTAACCCAGGATATCTTTTGTATCATCTTTGCAGACAGATTTTAAAATCCTATCCCGTACAAAAGGTCCCTTCTCTTTTTTTAAACTGTGTACACCAGTCAGAGAGTTGACAGTCGTTAGCTGTGACATGTTTCAAATCAGTTTTGAGGTCAATATTATGATTACTGCATCCCTACTACACGGTCCGCAACTCTTCGCACACACTCAATCACGTCTTACAGAGCACAGGACACACGGACACTCTGCCTCTTCAATCACAGCCTTCGGGGACTCGCTCTCGCTCTCATGCTGCTAAAGAGGACACTTGGGCATTTCACAATATCGTGAGGGGAAAGTTACCAAATCGTGTTGCTGAAACATCAGATCCAGCTGCCTTTAAACACAGAGACAGAGAACTAACTGGAAGCTTCTGGGTGAAGCTCCGCGTGTGACGTCTGAAAAAAAGAAAAATCATTACAGATGAAAAGTAAAAAGGAAGACGAGGAAAGAAGATACAAGTTGTGAAATCTTGGACGCGGCGGCTCGCTGGTTCTCCGTCAGCCGTCACCGGATATTTATAGACCTTATTAGACATCTGGCTCCCAATCGGTCTCCCTCCCTGCCTCCTCCTGCAATTTATCCTTTCATCCTTCTTTCCTCCACTCCCTCCATTTGTATCACGACCTTTGACCTCTCCTTGTTAGGGAGGAAAAGGAAGAGGTTAACCTCTGCACTGAACACACACACACACACACACACACACACACACGTGCACTCACACGCACGCATATTCGATCTTCAGCGTCCTGCAGCTCGGCGTGCACGTCTACACATCCAGACGTAGATAATTAGCTTTCACTTTAAATTAACAGAAGACGACACAGATTTATACAAATGGACTTTCCTCTAATTGAACTATATCAGGTTAATGGAGGTCAGTGGATGGTGATATCATATATATTTATATATATATATATATATTTCTTACATACATAAAACAGTGTTAATTTCGTTGACGAAGACCATGGCGAAAAATATTCGTCAGCAAACCTTTTTCACGGACGAAAACGAAATGAAAACCAAATAAAAAGTCAGATATGATGACGAAGACTGTGACGAAATATAACTGACACTTTAGTCAACGGATAAAAACGAGACGAAAATGTTAGGGAGGGACGTTTCGTGCACGTTTCCACAAGAGTTAGGTTGTTTACATGATAGTTGCACAGCTTTGGCGGATTTCAGCCGACTTCGCTCGTTAGCAAGACGCTAGCGTTAACAATCTGCAGCGCACCCGGTCCGAGGGCAACGGCATGCCTCATGAACAACAGAAATGTCAGAGCTAGAAAACGAAGAATTGACATCTGGGCACACCTCAGATATGACAACCAGACCGTCTGCAAACCGTGTGGAGCAACAACACCACCAAATTGAAGCGACATTTACAGACGAGTCATCCAGAGAGAGAGAGAGAGATTTACCACTCACTAAGACTAAAAGATTTAAGACTATAATAAGACTAAAACTCTTACGACATTTAGTCGACTAAAACTAGACTAAGACTAAAAGATGTCAGATGACTAAAATATGACTAAAACTAAATGGTGTGTTATTCAACAGACTTAGACAGAATTTGCTGTCAAAATTAACGCTGACATAAAAAGATTTATTGAAAGTGGCGGTTTTAGTCCAGTTATCACCACGTTGGAAACACGTCTTGTGTAACTCCATTTTTTGGGATTCGCTTGAGCAAATTCAAGGTTTTAAAGGAAACTGTCAGGTCAAAGCCAGCGACGCGTTGTTTTTACGTCCTTCTCGTCGTTTGGACCACACACTCTCTCGTTTACTCAGCTCTGTTTTCCCGTCAGACAAAGGATTGTAAACGCAGTAATCAGGACCTTTGTGCGTCTCTCTGTGTGTGTCGGTAGCAGGTTTTTTTTTAGCGATTTGGGGTCTACCACTGCCAGTGTGAACAAAAAATATTATACTTGGGTATCCGCCATTCAAAAACGGCCTTTAAATATAGCTCGTTCTCATTTTCTCCCTCTCTCCGCCTCTCTTTCCGTCTCCCACAGGCTCTATCGCTGTCACTGAAACTGCATTTAAGACATTTTTCGTTCATCGTAACTGTCAAAACAGCAACAAAAGTGCCAGAAAAGCGAAAGAAATAACTTCATCTAAACGCTCGAGCAACATTTTCAAGCCAGCGATGACGTGAGGAAATTAAAGACAGAGAGAGTTTGCAGAAAAATGACATACGAACGCAGACGCAGACGTGTTTCCTGTCGCACCGTCTGTAGATAAACGCTGTTGTGTTTGTGGGTAAATAGCTCAGAGCTGTGGAACCACACGAGCCTGAACACACACTCCGTCTCTCTCACACGACACAGGAAGGGTCAGCTGTGCAGATGTGCTGCTGCTCAATCAGTAGTTTAATCACAGAGGTTAGAGTTTAATGAGTAATTATTACTGAACCCTAAATCACACACACACACACACACACACACACGGCTGCCCGGCCATTAAGCCCAGTTTGTACTGTATATGTGTTCAGCAAGTAACAAATAGCCGCACAGTACGTCTGGACCGCTGCTTCCTGATTAGCCGGATGAACGTATTTTTTAGTTCTTCATTTATCAAGGATTTTTACGTATTCATGTCTGAGGCGATGACGGTGATCGGAGTGTCTGCAGAGCTCGAGAAATGATCTATAAACGATCCGGAGTAAGTGAAAAAGATGTGAAGAAGAAAGAAGGAAAGGAAGAAGTCTTAGCAACGTATATCACGCGTTAAAAGACACTTTTAGTACGTTTTCCCTTCAGAGTCAAACACACTTTAAGAGTATCAGTAACTGAGCCTGTCCACAGACGTTTGGATCCGCCCGGGCTGAAACAAGCCTTCCTCTAACACACCAACCAGGCTGTGTGTGTGTGTGTGTGTGTGTGTGTGTGTGTGTCAGTGTGATATTCTAGTAAATTAGCCCATCAATCAAACACAACATGGGAAGCAGCAAGAGAGAGAGAGAAAAAATCCTTGCAAGCGAAACAAAGGCGGCGGAGCAACATGTGGCATTATTTAAATGCCCATTCAGAAACACCAGTGTGTGTCTGTGTGTGTCTGTGTGTGTGTCTGTGTGTCTGTGTTGACCCGTATTACTTTGCTTTAAAGAAACATTATCTAGCTGTGAGCTGTGGACCTTTACGGGGTTTTATTAGAGACCTGAGGACTTTTCTGTCCTGTCATCATAACGTAAGACGTCGTTTCAGTTAAAAGTTCATTCTAAATGAAATTGGTCTAATTGGAGGAAAGAGTTTGGATTAGAAGTCGAGTCGGTCTGACAAACATTTTTGACAAAAGGTCGAGTAGAGAGTCTAAAATAAAGGGCAAAACTGAGGAGCAGAGAAGAAATAGTTGGATTACAATCAATGTTAAAGGGAAATTCAGGTATCCAGGTTCATTCCTACCAAAGGATTCAGCTCGGGGCAACTGCAACCGCCAAAGTTACGTCTATCCAAAGTGTTTGTTTTTTCCACTGACATCCTGAGATGGTTATTCTAACTGTCTGACAATATTTCAGAAGGAAGTAAGACAGAGGTATAGAGACATAGAGACCTTTTTTGTTAAATGAAGATCAGTTTTGTTATAAAAAACAACTTAAGGAGAAGTTTTGGTCTGAAATCTGGCGGATCGTGGTTTTGGTTCCGATAAGTTACTTTGTGTATGTGATGTGAATTAGATGTGTTACGTCTGTTAACTTACAGATGGAACTGTGGTTGATCTCATACCCGACCCGGGCTGAAAGTCTACCTTACCCTTACTCTCTTGCTCTTTGCACAACTTCACCTGATACTTTCATACATGGTGTTTGTGCATCTGATCTCCACAAAAGTCAGTGGAAAGGACTGAAGTTTAGCATATGCACGGTGTAAAATGTGAAAGTCTGGAGTCATGTTATTACCGAGCAGCCTGAAGAGACCGACAGATATTCTGTCAATGCGACTTGTAAATTGTGATTTTGTGGTTCTGTTCTGTACAGGCGACATCTACTGCACATCTGTCCGTCCTGCAAGAGGGATCGTCCTCTGTGGCTCCTCAAAGATGTCGTTTCACTGTACGGATCTTAAAGCCCACTGAGGCAACAGTATTGTGAGTTTGTTCTATATAAATAAAAACTGATTTGATCTGATTTGCAAAGGATGTCGCAGCGTGAGTGCCTTCTCAGATGACTTAGCCCAGGATTAACCTCTAGCCACTCATGTACACCTGTTGGACTATAATGACACCTACAATCAGGTCTTTAGTACGACTACCTCGACTTAAAATGTGCTGAAGTAGAACAGGGTCAGTTATTTGTCGGGTTTTCCCCCTAAAATAGCTTCAATTGTGTTCTGTTGTCATCACACATGAGCTTAATTATGTGTGTCCGAAGCGACATGGGGGTGTTACGATAGCATCCTTTAAATGTTGGCTTTCTCTTGTCTTCTCTCACTCTGTCTCTGCCTCACGCACACACACACACACACACACACACACACACACACACATAGGAAGTGTGTCCACTGTGTATGGGGAGATAATAGCTTTGCAGGGGCCACATTAGAGCCAAAGATCTGTCTGGCTAAAAGATCCATTAAACCGCACACACACACCCACACACACACACACACACGCACGCATACACACACACACACGCACACACACACACACACACACACACACACGAGGACATACTTCATCACTGACATACAAAAAACACAAAAGTAGGTGAACAGACACCTACACTAATAAAAGGACAAAGCCTCAAGAACACACACACACACACACACTCTCTCTCTCTCTCTCTCTCTCTCACACACACACACACACACACACACACACACACAGTTGCCAGCAGCTTGCGCACACAGCTGTGCAGCATGAACCATTAATGTGCCATCAGATATCGGAGCGGTTCAATGGATGAGGCCCAGTGTGAAGAGAAGTCCAAACTTTCCACCAATTATTCTGTAATCTGTCCATTGCTGGGATGGAGGAGAAGAAGAGGAGAAGAAGAGGAGAAGAGGAGGGAGGACAGAGAGAAGAAGAGAGGAAAAACCCAGGAGAGCAAGAGGGAGAGGAGAGGAAGGAACTATGAGCAGGAGGACAAAGACAAAAGCGTCTGCAGGGTTTGTTTCCACTAACCTGAGAACTTTTTCAATATAAGAAATTCATTCTTTAAGCTCGGCTGAGATGTGAAAGTTGATGTATCGATAAAAGCAAAAAGCAACAAAGTGCAGTGGAAACAGAGCAGATGAATAAATGTGGTACGTGAGGCGGGCGGCTTAAACATCCAGTGAAGAGATGAAAAACGTCATCAGATGAAAACATGAAACAAACACAAAAAACATATTTTTATTGTTTTCTTCCCCTCCAGTGCACATTTCTCCATTTAAACACATCACGTTGTTTGTCAGCAGCGGCTCTGTTGTTGTAGCGTTGCTGGCTCAGGCGTGTTTGAGCGGACCAATCAGAGGAGAGACTGGGTATTTAAAGAAACAGTGGCTAAAACAGAGCTTTTTGAGACAGTTCAAGAAAAGTGATGTGTTTTTTAGGCATTAAAGCTTGTAAAAAAAATTATTATAATCAAAATGAGCATGATATAATGTTATGTTATAATGTTAATATTATCCAGAGCAACATGGTTTTCTATTTTTCTCTATTTTGCAGTGAAGCAACAGCAGACGATTTTACTGACAGACTTAAAAGTTGATGATTAATCACTGTTGTGTCGCCCTTTTAAAAGGTTAAAGGTCAAGAAAACACGTACGTAACTATTATTTTAATTCAATATTAAATTACCAGTCATTCACCAGTGGGAGCAGATTCTGAATTAGCACCAAACGTTGGCACCGAGTGCAAAATGTGTCCTCTGTTATTATCCAATACAAATATAAGTCCTTGACAGACCGGGCTGGAAAAATGACTTTTGTCTTCTGCATGTGTGAGAGAGTCTTGGTCACCAGAGAGGAAATTCCCTTTGACAGCATGATGGTAGTGTGTGTGTGTGTGTGTGTGTGTGTGTGTGTGTGAGCAGTGAAGCGAGAAGCTGTCACCTCGGTCACTAGCCCGGTCTCGAACCGCAGAGAGATGCTAATTAGCAGCACACTATCTTCTCAGCTCGTAAAAGATATACAGCGGCTGCGACGAGAGAAAGAAAGATAAAGTTACACAGAGAGATTTTGGGGATGATGGGAAGGAAGAGAGGAATAAAAAAATAAAGAGAGAGCGTGCCAGTGAGAGGCTGAATGACAGGAAGAGAAAGAGAGGAAGTTTGGGGGGGGGGGGGGAAGAGATGGAGTTGAAAAGGGCACCCGAGGGATGGCGATGGAGAGGGTGAGGAAAGAAGGAAGTGGAGAGAGAGAGAGTGGCAGTAGTTATGTGGTGTGAGAAGCTCCGTATCAGCCAACTAATGTCTCATTTTGCAAAGCTCTCTGCATGTTTTGGGTTTTTTTTTTTTTTTTGCTTAATTCACCAAAAAAAATACAGCGGAGACTCCGGGAGAGAAAGAAGGGATCATGAATTAAATGTCCTGAGCAAAAAAAAAAAAAACCCTCAACCTCAGCAGTTAATGACATGCATCTTATCCCAATGAGGCCAAACAAAGCCGTCACTGAGCGGTTTCATGCACTCATAAGCAGCGGTTTGTGTGAAGGAAAAAAAAAAGGGATGATCGCTGCTTCAATCTGAGTGTTTCAATGTGTTGTTTTTGTGGCGGTGCAGTTTCTTTTTTTTTTTTTCTGTTTTTGTTTGCCCAAAACTCTCGTAGCTCTCAGAGATGGAAGCTCTCCAATTGGCCACCTATTGGCTCGAACACGTCTCCAAACCTTATGGAAGGAAATGTGAGTAACTACAATTTTCTCCATTTTAGCCAATTTACAAATCTTGGTTGTGACATCTGAAATCACCCAAACATGTTGAACATCAATGTTTTGTTCCGAGTTTCGGATTAGACGTTGAGCTAAATTACCCCAGTGAGGGAAGCTGGGTTTCATCATGCATCAGCCGGACTGACGTGTAGTTGTTTTTGCCAAAATGACTGGCAGTATGTTTTAAATGGCAGCCTGGATAACCAGCCAGCGGAACAGTCGCCCCGTTCCCCGAGTGAAAATGTGTCAATTAGAATTAAAATCCAGAGATAAAGATGTTTGTTGCTCAGCGCCGAGCTGTGAGTTGTGAGTTTTGGCGCCGTGGCCACGCGAGCACATCGACCCAAAAGACATTTTCCCCTTTACGCAATAATAGGAAGAAAGGAGTAATGGTTAAACAATGGGTCAATTAAACACAAGCACTAAATCAAATCCCCCTAAATTAGAACGTACAGGTCACACGGCGGCCATTTTTATCATTTCAGCACTTCCTGGTTGATCAGCAACATAAAAAACCAATGGTAAGTGAAAATCATCAGGACAAATCTCAAGGTTGATATTTCCCATTAGCTTCCATTAATGTTTATACACAACACAACAGTGTAACATTACCCCAGCATTTTATCGTTCCACCCTGAGAGTGACATCAGAGGAAAATGGCCGCCTTCTGAATCTGGTCAGTGGGGGCCAAGCTGTTATTATTCTGGTTGTTGTTCTCCTACTTCCTGTTTTATTTTGAAATCGTGCCCTCATGTGTTGCGTGTTGCTTTTCAGTTCCTCCCTCTGTGTGATTTTCCTCCTTCCAGTGTTTTCCCGTTCCTCTTCCCTCACCTAGTTTTTTGTTCCTCGTGTTTTCATTGATTTGTACTTTGTGTTTTTGACTCATTTTGGTTTTCCTGGATTCTTGTTTTTGTTGTATCATTCAGCGTTTGTTTAAAGGGACAGTGTGTAACGATTTAAGTAATTTATTAACTCAAATCAACGTCTTCATTCATAAGTAAGTCCTCATTGGTGAACAATTACCTCTGCCAACAATCTGACTTCTCCTCCTGAGCGAAGAATTACCTATCTGAATATACATAGCACGGGCAAGCTCTGTGGAGGCCGCCATGTCTTTCCGGTTATGAAAAAACTACGGACTGCCGAGAGGGACACAAAGCACTACGTGGTACTACGTAGTGAGGCTAAACGCGTTTTCGCTCAGAGCTAGCTTGACTGTGGAACTGAGAGGGAGCCTCTAGTTTTATAGCCTTAATAACTAACTACATCTTTACCTCATTACTTGAATCAGTAGAAATACTCGACGCTGTTGGGAAAGAGTCCATATTTTGAAAATGAGTTTCTTGTCCGTCAGGGTCCCCGTAGCTTCCGGAACGTCTCCAACGTCTTCAGAACGGGAGGGGCGAGCAAAGGAGTGTTGCAGTGTAGAACCTCACAGCTAGATGGCGCTAAATACTTGATATATTACACACTGTCCCTTTAATAAATTTCGCCCTTAGTTCCTGAATCCGATCCGCCTCCCGAGTGTTTCTGCAGTTGGGTCCTTCTCTTCTCTCAGATCCGTCTGACTTGTTCGTTGTGTTACTTCCTTCCCTCTCAGTCTTTAAGTCTCATATACAGTACGTACTATATGCTCCGTCTCCTTTATTCATTTAGTGCAACACATGCAGACAAAGCAACACCAGATGTTTCCACAGAACTATTATTTTTTTCCTCGTCTCTTATGGATTTGAATGTGCTCTCATGTCCTCGTAGTTATTCGTTGCCCGAGCTCATTATGTTTACATTTTAACGTGGAGTCGAACGCAGTTTGGTTATGAACTCTGAATCCACTGCAGCTTTACTGTATGTGACATGAGCCCCATGTTTTCCTTTATTGAACCATATGAATAGTATGCAGGAGCATGAACAACCTGCACTGGAGTCAGCTGAGCACATGTGAGATCTATTAAATAAGCACGTCGCCATCGGTGCAATTTCCCAACAACTTAATAAATAATATCACACTCAAGCTGAGCTCTTCTCGAACAACGTGATCGCAAGAATAAATGTTAGCTAAGTATGTTTCTGTAAAACCACAGGTGAGTTCAAGCTGAACTTTATGTTCCTCTGTGCGGATGCTCTGGTTCAGGCACAAACACTCCTTGGTTAAGGTTAGAAAACATCGTGATTTGAAAAGCCAAACACGGCTGGAATGAGCGACTTCCTGCGAAACAATATGTGGTTTTAGTCAAAACAAACAGGCTGGAAATTGTCTCGAATTTCCCCTAAAATATATCCAGTGATGTCACGCTGAAAATTATTGAAAAGCCACCATCTCCTCCATCGACCACTGATAAAGTCACATAATATTCTACAGTAGAACTAGTGTGACCAGACGTGGTTTTTAGTGTCCCATCCCTGCAAATGTCCCCGTTTTTAATTGTGGCTTAAAGAAAAAAGAGCCTTCAGGTCTCGATCACATTTAGCTGCTCGCTGCAGCAGCGTCACATCACTCTCATTCACTTCTCTTCTGTCTACTTAGAAGGTCTTAATGTTGAGTTAAATAAACACAAAGTACCTTGTTGAAATGCTGAGACACTTGTCGAAAAACGTTACGTTAGCTTGAGGTCAGCGTTAGCAGATCACTCAATCACATCCTTCAAAAAAACAGATAGATGTGACATCTTGTTTAACATTTTAGTGGTGATAAATTTGTGGCTTTTGTGTTAGTAGCTTTGTTCATTTTAAAACCTGTTGTGCTTCTTGGTATTCTTTTAACTGCAATACTAATTTGTCCTTAACAAAACTGGCGAATGTGCATCTGTAACTCATCGTCAGAGGAAAGACGGAGCAGGAAAATACGTCAGGAAATTCAGAAAATTAGCCGCGGTACACTTTCAAGTTGTTAGCATTGATATGTATTGTAAGACTGTGCTTTTCTGAACATTGTTGTAGCCACTTAGCATTCTGTGGCTATCCCATGTGCACACAAGTCAGATGAAATGTGTTGCATTATTATAAGCAATATAAATAATTGAATATATTGTGAGTCGTGCACTTTAGGATGCGTCTCTCCTGCATGTTCACTCTTGGTGGTGATAACAACAACATCCACGTGCAGACGGGTTTTCTCCACAGAGAAGCCCGGCGTACTGAGCAGACTTCTCCCTCCTGCGCCTCCCTGAGAATGGCCGGCGGGGAGGAAACCTCGGGGCAGACCCAGGAAACTCCAGAGGGATGTAATTTCATTGAAAGCCAGCGGGAACCTGCAGGGATCCCCCAGGAGGAGCTGGAGTTAGCTGCTGAGGAAAAGAGCTGTGCTGTGCTGCTTTGCCCTGCTGCCGCCATCGATCTGAAACTGAGAGCAGACTGAGAGCAGCTCCATTTTCTATGTGAGGGTTTCCAATAAGACGAAAAAGGGAAAAAAGAAGATGAGATCAGAATCGGAGGATGGAGAGCATATCCAAACATCAGAAAGGGAATTAATACGGCTCACACACGCCTCTGAAACAGGTTTGAACAGCTGATTTCAGACGGTTCATTTCATTCAGCTTCATTTTCTCAACACTTGAACTCAGTCGATCTCCAGTTCACAGCGCGATGCTGTGATACCGGATGTTTATCTCCTCCTCAGCAACAACCGCCAGGCGAGGCCCTGAACAGATCGAACACCAGGAGACTCATCAGGCTTCAGGTGTGAACGTTCACAACGCACTCAACATGAACCGAGATCCGCCTGAAGAAGAGCTCAGCAGCGACTCGTGGAGGAGAAGAGTAAAGTAACTAATTACAGCTACTCAAATTACATGCAATCAAGTCATTTTTGGTACTTTTTTCTGTTATTTGATTGTACCTCAGGATATAATACACCATGTAGTTACTTTTAAAATCATTATTTAGTACTGAGTAAGATTTGAATTAACATCTAAACCTCTCATCAGCGTTCTTGTAGCCAATCAGGCGAGCTCATCACAAACCGGCCAATGAAAACGTTGACAGCAGGTGCAGGTTTGGAGCGGTGACCACGACCAGAGAGCAGAACTGAGCTGGGACTCTACTTTTACAGGAAAGTAACTGTTCCTCGCACCAGAGGACAGATTTTAAATACTCTTTCCACCACTGCTCAGATTAGACAAAGGATGTTCTGGAGAATTTATCTTAAAATCTACAGTCTGAATATTTGTTATGAGAGGAACATCTTCAGAATATCAAATAGTTTTACTTTTATTTACCTTAATTGTCAGAAGAGACGCTGAGTCACTGCACCGTCCATCCGACAGTTACATTTTACATTTAAGGTCATTTATGAGACTCTTTTGTCCACCGATGGCGGTGGCTGCCATGCGAGCTGCCGACCTGCACATCAGGAGCAGTTTGGGACACTTCGACAAGCAGACCAGGGGAATCGAACCAGCGACCTTCAGATAACAAGACGCTGGCTCTGCCTCTGAGCCACAGTCGGACCCTGCAGAGGAAAAATACTGTTTTAATGTTTGTACATTTGCAACAGACGTCCTCAAATTAGCTGAATTAATTAAGCAGAAACTGATTAAATGAGAAGAGAAACTGCTTCATTACTGATGAGTCTTTATAAGAAGTTCTCTCTTCCACCAATAGAGGGCAGCAGCACTTCTGCAACCTGCAGAGGATCACCACTGAACAAGTCTGCACACCTCACTGCTGCACTGCATCTGTCCCAAAGTCACTGAGCAGAGACTTTAGCAGAGATTATCAACAAATAACCAACAAATTAAATAAAATCCAACTTTTTGTTCATATTTAAGAGTCATTTAAGCTCGTAGGGGACCTTAAATCTCAGTTTAATTGTCTGAATCCAAGTTTTTGTGGCTGTTTAATCAAACTTGGATGTGATCAGACAACATGTCTGCATGAATAATGACGCTGACACACTCAGACTCTCTCAGGATGATGATGCACTGCAGCAACATGAAGATGTAGCTCATTAAAAAAAGACTTGACTCCGAACCAACACACACGATCTCAAAGTAAATCATCAGGAGGATCTAAAAGAGGACGAGCTGCTGGGAAATTAGCTCCAAAAAAACAAGTCAGAGCTGCTGTTTCACTGTGTGGGAAAGAATCCGAGCTCATACGGCAGCACGGAGCGTTTCTGTGGGGAAGATAAGGGACGAGAGAAAGTTTGGAGAGCTCTCTGGTGACATCAACGTAGAGAGAGAGGGAGGGAGGGAGGGAGAGAGAGAGAGGATTTTGGGGGAAACCAAAGTACAAATCTGTCTGCCTCTCTCACTCTCACAACTTCCAGGCGGACCAGTCTGCGCTGCGCCTTCTGCTCTCTCAACTTTTTTTTTGTTTTTTCTTCCTCTGATTACAACTCCTCTGCAAACTCTCACTTTCTTCTTCTTCTTCTCCCTCTTCTTCTCCTTTTTTTCTCCCCCTCTCATCAACAGGCAGCGGAGGGATGTTCTCTGGGAGGAGGTTACACCCGAGCTGAAACATTTTCACCTTCAGGGAGTCAGGAGGCTGAGTTTGTGAATGGGGGGGAGACTTTTTTTACGCATCGAGCTTTGAGTGACGCGCGGAGATGTTTTAGAGGAGAAAACTTCCATCTTTTTTTTTTTTTGTTGAATCCTCATTACTCCTTTTCTTTTCTTCAATGGAGAGGCAGCGCTGCGAGGAGCTCCGGACTGATCGAGCCTCTTGTTGAGAGAAACTTTGCAGAACTTCTCCAGCAGCGAACTTAATTTGATTTCTCTCATCACTTCTTTTTTTCTTTTTTTTTTGGTTTTTAGTCGAACGGCCTTTCTTGACCTTTTTATTTTATTTTTCTTTGCAAGGATCTTTTACTTCCACGACTTTCAACCCCCGCGGATTTTTCAATTAACTTCTCGTTGGAGGTAATCTGAGTGGATAATCATGCCTCCGATCGGACCCGAGACGCGGGCAGCGCTCTGCCGGGTTTGGGCTCTTGTTTTGGCGCTGCTGCTGTGCGCTGCCTCGGTGACTGGATGCCCACACAAGTGCAGCTGCTCCGGGTCGCATGTGGACTGCCAGGGTCTGGGTTTGAAGACTGTGCCTAAAGGAATACCGAGGAATGCCGAGCGACTGTAAGTGAAATGTTAAAGACAGTTTAAAGCTGATTTTCACTGTCGCCATGTGGCCGTGTGGTGCGCGTTATGCTCGTATTCCTGCGGGGAAACATTTGGACTGTTTGCAGCGTGCGTGCGTAAAACTGAAGGTGAGGTTTGAGTGATCAGAGGTGATGCAGACACATGACCTGTCCGTTAATGTTTAAAGGTGCATTATGTAGATTTAGAGACTGGATTAGAAGAGAAGTGGAGAAGAGAAAATGAGTTTCATGCAGTTTGGATTCACCTTGTTTCTCCTCTGATGGAGGTTTTTCCTGCTCAGGAATGGAAATCTATCGATGACAGACAAACATCTACTGTCTGAGTTTAAGTAGCTTTTCCAGAACTCAGGTCATCTTTTTTTATTCAACGTAAAAATCACATTAAATGTTAAAATGATGCTTTCTGATTGGAGCACAGATTGAACCACAGTTTCGCCCCAATGAACAAGTACGTACATGTGTGTACGTAACGTATCATCCTGCTAGTTTCGACCCACAATCTGTGATCAGTGTGATCAGTTTCAGAAACTGACTGGTACAACTTAACATTTTGTTGCTCTGACGTAAAATAAAACCTTCTATAAACGTTAAGTTGAATGAATTTAACTGGGTTAAAGTGACTTTATATTGGTGCTGGCCTTGCAGACTTTTTAGAGGCATGTAAAGCTCAATAGCTCTGATTAAAAGTAAAATGATCCACCATTACTTCTATTAATTACCTCTGTACGTTTGCAAAACAAGAGGAAGTTTCCTGAGGAAAGTTACGAGTGTTTAATACCTTCCTGGCTGACAGCGTATACTGCTCTGGTTCTGGATGGTGCACATGAAACTGCCCTAAAGTTCACCGGTGACCTTCAGTGAATGGAGGCAGTAAAGCAAAAACAGTCCTGACGCAGCTTTTAGAGTCGGCGTTTAAGTTTTTAAACAGGTCAGGAGGAAAGGTGAGAAGAAGCTGTGAGCTCCTTAAATCTTTTTATACTCTTCCACGCTCCCGTCGCTGGGAGACTTTCCAAAGTTCTTCACAGCGTCATGAAGTTGGAGCGGATCCTCAGTGACTTGTGTGAAATCCTACACAAAGTTTTTTTTTTTTTCCCTCCTGCAAAGAAATACGTTTAGTGTTGGCGACAGTATAAGTTTTAAAAAATGATATTCAGTCCTCGGGCAGGGACGGACCTCTGACAGACGCTGCTGCCACCTCCAGCCTGATCCTGACACGTATACACCCCCGCAGCCACACACACACACACACACACACACACACACACACACACACACACACACACACACCTACGGCCGTTAAGGTATGGAAGCCATTATGCGTGATAACGGAGCAGCCAAAAGCTCCGCAGGGGATCAACAACAGACCTAACCCTGAGACAACAAACACAATCAGCCGGCCGCAGAAGGAAACGGGGGGCTGTTGCTTGTGGAGGGGAAACCGTACGAATTAGCATTTGTGCGTGCATTTTCTACTTTTACACGAGTTTGTTTACATGCGTATCGATCTGTGTGTTGCTTGTGTGAGTGTGAACAGCGAAATCCCCCCCCTCCCACACACACACACACACACACACACCTCCCACCGGTACCTCCTCCATCCCACCGGGCCGCTGTGACCTCCCAGGACCTGTTGGCTTTTACACGGCAATCCCCCGAAGACATTTACACCCTAGGAAAATAAATAATTAGAGCGGGCTGTGATGGGGAGGTGGGATAAGGGGGTCCCCCTGCCTCTCGCTGGGGTCCCCGGGGTGGAATATTTGGGGTAGCAGCGCCCCCTCCCTCCCCGTTCACTCCAGAAACTATGTGTTTATGTTTCCCTGATTTATCCAGGTCAGTGTTTCAGCTGTGACTTTGGCCCGGAGTTGTTCTTTTCCTCCCTCTCTGCCTGCCTGCCTCCATCCATCCTTTCTCTCTCTCTCGCTCTCTGCAGATATATTTTAGGGGAGTCTGAGATGGGAGGCATTAAAATGGATGAGATTTCAGCTCTAAAGGTTACGGCAGCTGGGGAAACTTTCGAGAAAGAAAGAAGAGATGAGCATTATTGCCCTGAGCGGGGATTTGGGCTCGACGACCAGGATGGAAGTCCACGTGGACGACAGATTCTGGAGACAAATGCGCCGAGTTTGTTCGGCTCCCGGTTTTAAAATGCCACATTTGCATCGAAGTAAAGTTCCATATAATTATTTCATCATCTTTTTCTATCTTTTCTTTCAGTAGTTTAGATTTTGAAACCGTTGTCTTATGTAAGAGATTCACATGATTGATGATTCTGGAGCCGAGTTTCGTTCTTCAAAACATTTATAAACTCATCACTGCGTCGCCAGTGTTATTATGGATGTCGTGCTCCTCACGTAAACGACTTTTTTTTTGTTATGACAGCGTCAACGTGAGGACACGAGAGAACCTCTCGGAAGGGAACAAAAAACTGGCAATCAACGTTAAAATTAACCGAAGAGTCATAAATATATTCATATTTGTTGAATCTGTTATTTCAAAAAGTTTCCTGGCAGCGAGACGTTCCGCTCCGTCGAAAAAAAAAAGCAAAGCGATGTCGCAATGTTGAGGTAACTGGATGGACGCTGGTATGCATCAGTTTGGCCGATGAAGCGCTGCTCGCTGACACGCGGGCTTAAAGGAACAGTCCAGTGTTTAGTGATCGCACGTTCAGAGGCGGCTCTGAGGTGTGTCGCAAGTTTGTCGTCAGCTCGGATTCAAAAACACGGGTCGGTTGGATTTCCCACGACGACAAAGTCCAGTTTGAAATGTCCTCGGAAACTTCCAAAGCTTTAAATCACCGTCGCACGGCTCCATAATCACCACTCTGCTGCGAGTCTGCATGATCGGTTTGTTCCAAACACTCATAATATCGCTAAATACAGTTTTCTGTTGTGGTCAGCTGTTTACCTTTGTCACAGGCGACCCTGTGCGCTCATGTTGAGTGCAGATGGAAAACAGAACAGGGCTGTTGTGTGTTTGTAGCTCTTGGAAGTTATAAAAGCTCGGCCTGTATTTGATCCTGTTAAAAAAAAAAAAAATCTCAACGCTGCAAATCCATTTTTTTGCATTTCCGCTCTTGATTTTGACGTTTAGTTTGTTTTGCGTGCAGAAGTGAAGGTTTGAGCCACAAACTGAGCTGGCGTCTTCCCAGAGGAGAGGACGGAGAGTTTCCTCCATCGATGGTTTGTCACGGAGGAAACCACAAGACATGTGGCGTTTGCGTAAGAGACACGACCGCTCGGCCTTATCTCGAGTGGAAAATCTTTTTTTTTTTCGGCTGCTACTTCCACGGCCCCTTTTATCGCCCTCTCAGGCCGCATGTACCGAATCGAACACATTCTGTGGTACATGACGCATATATAGTGAAATCAGGCAAAAGATATAAGTAAAGGACCTGATGAAGAACCTTCTGATACATGAATATATTTATCTTTTCCTTTGGATGAGCAGCCGCCTGGGAAATCAGTCGAAACGGGAAAAAACGGTTGAAAAATCACCAGTTTGCTCCCTTTAAGCTCCAGAGTTAGCCCCCCCGCGTACTCTCTATTATCACCCACAGCGCGTAACTTTGAGTCCAGTTCACTTCCGCCACGTCCGCGAGAGAAAGGCTGAGAGCAAGTGTTCAGCGGCGGGGTCCACCTGTCATATCTCCACAGTGAATCTCTCTGAAAGGCCCGGTTTCTCTTCACCATTGTAAACAGAGAAAAAAAAAAGGTTAACGAGAGAAAAACAGTGGTGGCCTCGACACACACACACACACACACACACACACACACATGCACTCGCAAAGATTACCTCGGGCCAGTCGGAGCCGTAATGTCCTCCTTGGGAAGCCACTTGAGACCTCATTTGCATCTAATTTGAGTGGAGGGGTTTTTTTTTTTTTGGGGGGGGGGGGGTGGACGGAGGGGAGGAGGGGGAGGCTTAACAGGCTTAACGATGCTGGCTAAAAATGAATTGGAAAAAAAACAGGCACAGCTTTTCTCTCCAGCGTCCAATTCACACCTGCCTCACAGGGACGGCGCACACACACACACACACACACACACACACACACACACACACCCTGCAGTGTTGATTTGTCGGATTCCTCTCTGTTGCCCCAACTGCTGTGAAAATGTGGGGAAATTGAATGCTGTAAACTCTCGAGGGGACCAATTGATTGAGCCGCAATCAGGAACCTTTTTGTGCTGGAGTGTGTGTGTGTGTGTGTGGATGTTTGTTTTTTAAATCCACTTATATGTGTGTGTGTGTAGTCGGCATGATCACATCTGATCTATACGACAAACCGTGTGTGTGTGTGTGTGTGTGTGTGTGTGCGTGCTCTCAGTTGAATGAGTTCACTGCTGGAAGCGGCGAGCAGCCCGAGCCAACTTTACACAAACTAATTCTGATTTTAACTGCCTATTTTTCTGTTCCCCCTTCGCTCGAGGAAGTTTTTGGCGAGGTTTTTACGAGCAACACCTTCTCTGCTTTCTCCGGCCTCGTCTGGCACTTTCCCCTCTTCTGTCTTTTCCTTCTGATTTCCCTTCCCCAGCTCTTCTTCTTCTTCTTCTTCTTCTTCTTCTTCTCCTTCTCAACCCCAGCTTTGTTTTTCTTTCCTACGTCTCTCGCTCCCTTCCCTCCCCACCTCCATCCCTCTACCTTCCCTTTTTTTCTTCTTTGTGTTATTTTCCTCCTCCTTTCTGTCCGCCTCACTCCACCTTCTTTTCTTCTTCGCTGACCTCCCTCCTCCCTCTCAAACACGCGCACGCGCGCACGCACACACACACACACGCGCACACACACACACACACACACCTCCAGTTTGCCAGCAGCATCTCTCCAGTAGAGTTTTCACAGCTCCCATTTCCCCTCAGCGTGCCAACCTACCACGGAGAGCAACAACAATGCAGTCCTGCTGCTGCTGTGTGTGTGTGTGTGTGTGTGTGTGTGTGTGTGTGTGTGTGTGTGTGTGTAGAACGGACACGCACACACGTTCCAGCTCTGGCTTCTGGCTCTTATCAAACCTTGGTGTTGATTGGTCGGTGGACACGGTAACCACCACACCCTCAGCTATGAGACGGCATTCCATGGTGGGACTGGAATATTTCTGTGTGTGTGTGTGTGTGTGTGTGTGTGTGTGTGTGTGTGAGTGTGTGTGATATCTGGAGACTTCGTTGCCAACCTGTGCATGTGGCGGACCAGAAAATTTGTGCTGACACAGTTCCCGTCCCATTTAGATTCGGTGGAGAGCGGATCTGCCTCTCAGTTGTTGCCGAGCGTTCGTCTGAAAGTCAGATAACGTCGTGTTTTATACAAAAACCGCTCGCTGCAGCCAAGAAGTCGCACAAGTCGAAGACGCATTCCAGCCGTTTTGATAATCCCAACAAATCTCTGCTAGCCATGCTGTTTTGGTAACCGTCCAGCTTTCATGCAAACCGTTGGTGATATATTGTGTTTGTGCAGGATTTCTCTGCATGTGTAAACCACTCCGAGGGACGCTTCAGTCGACACACATGCTTCGGCAACTCGCCGAACAGACGCCATCGCCCGATGGAGAGTGTTCTTTACTGTTATCGTGGGTACGATGGTGATGTAATACATCTGAGGAGCAGCCCGAGTGTTATTGCTATAGCAGACGAGTCTAAACTAAGAAGGCGAAACCACAATGAGCTTGCTGTTCTCACACAGGCTCTTAATGTCACGCCTATCATCTGCGGCCATCTCGTGGTGAGCAGTTTGTGCCCTTCCAACGAGGTTCTATCCAGTGATGGTTTGCCAGATGGCACGAGCGAGGGTAACCAATATTTAGGCTCCAGTTCTAGGTCAGTGGGTGATATTCTGCGTTTCTCCAGTGTGCGGGCAGTTGACCTTTTCTATATAATGACTTTCAGTCTGCCAAGTAGGCAGCCAGCTGGCAGCGACGGCCGGCTCTGCCCTTCTGGGAAACGGCAAGCTGGCAGCGTTAAAACATGCAGACGTACACAGTATTCACACGTACGGCACACACAAACAGTATAGAGCGGACACACACACACACACACACACACACACACACACACACGCTCCAATCAGGCTCATATGATGGACAGTTAAAGGTTTACTCCACCAGTTTTACACATTAAAGTGTGTTTACGGGGCTTACAGGGGAAAACTGGTCCATATGGGAAAAATAGGAGTGGAGGAAGCAGCATGTGGTCTGATTAAAAAATGCCGCCAGTGTAATTTGCATTGTGGGAAATGTAGGCGACAGGTTTTGAAAAGCAGTCCACTAGTCGAGCGTCGTACTCCAAAACACTTCTGGACTTATTGATCAGAGGTCAGACAGCAGAACCAGAGATGTTTTATTTGTTGTATTCTTCTTCCACTTCAGAACCTGCTGCCTACATTACCCACAATGCAACAGAATCACTGATTGTTTGACATTTCTGGAGGCAATCTATCAGATTGCATGCAGCTTCCTCTGGAGCAACAAAAGGATTTATACTACTTTTTTCACATATGCAGTAATATTCTGCTTCAAATGTGATAACTGGGTGGAGTTACCCTTTAATTGTGCATTATTAATGTACTGACAGATGATCCCTAACCTTATCCATCATTTCCAAAACCCAAACCAGCTTTATTCTGAGCTTAAACCCCAAAGGAAGATGATGGATTATTGGAATTTGAGTCTGATGTTTGTAGTTTTGTTTCCATCTGTCGGACTCGTTGCATCCGCACATCACATCATGTTCTTCGAGGCGTCAGGTGATCAGACAGGTTGCAAACAAGCCAACCAGATTATACAGAGCACTTTATTTGGACGATCAGCTCGAAGTGAGCCGACCGCGTGTGCACAAGACCCCAAAGTACGGCGGGTCAAAGCTGGAGCACAAAGAAGACGACGAAGGCCTCTTAACTGTGATGGATGTTTGCAGCGAACAATTTGCGTTATTACTTCACAGTTTGCCTTCATTTTCTCTTCAAAGTGAGTTTTTCTAACCTGAGGGGTGAGTGCTTTTAAAGCAACCTGTGAGATTGTCTGACAGCTCGTGGTCTTTGATTTCTTTTTTCTTTTTTAAAGTTGTGAGATCTCAGCAATTAACTCGGTGTGCAGAGTGATATTATACAGATAGAGGTGAAGGTTTTGATGGCCATAACTACTAAAATAAGACCCGGGGTGTTCGAAACTAGAATTGGAACTAGAAAAAACAACCTTTTGAAGTAGTCGGGACCGGCAGAAACGTCCCCAAGAAAGAGTGGAAACGGGAAAACTGTGCATTTATATTCCAGAGTGAGATACATCGACCTGCGTGTTGGCAGCGTAAGAGGATTTATGCACGCGGCCACACACGCGCTGAGCACACTCATCATTAGGCGAGTGCAGGCGCAGATACCCACATGTACACACAGGCCGCTCTCAAGCTTTTACCAATTTAAACATGCAGTCGGTCGCCGTTTGGAAAATCTGACATATAACGAGCGACTGTGTGACATAGAAACTACCCCGAGTCACGAATGACCTTCTGTGACTCTGTGCAGAAACAGAAGTCCTCGTCCCCGGGGGACTTCAAGAGTGTGTGTGTGCATGTTGTAACTCCAGTGTGGGTTTATATGTGTGTGTGTCGTACGCTTGGAGTCGTTTGATGTTAACAAGCTATGCCACTGTTTTGTTAGGCCACTGTCACCAAAGCAACACATTATATCCCTTCTGCGGGGACTTTTTCTTTTTCTCAGCGCGTCCCTCGCTCCACTGTACGAGCGAGCGCGAACACTTATTTGTGTTTGTTTGCGTGCGCGCGGCTCGTGCGCGCGGCGGCGTGAGAGTGCGACTTGCTCCGGAATTTTTTTTTTTTTTTTTTGCCCTTTTCAGTCCGATGTTCAGCTGAGCTCGAAGTGACAGACTGTTTATGTAAAGCTGGGAGCTTATAGAGAAACTGGTCGGCGCTCAAACTCCATCTCTCTCTCTCTCATTCGTCTTCACCTCTCTCCTTCTTCTATCCCCTCGTTCACTCACTTCTTCTTTTTTTCTTCCTGACTTGGCCTCCGACGAGGAAGCAGCAGTCCTCGTTCTCGTCAAGTGGCCTCTCAGCGGCCAAATCACCCCTCCGCCCCTCCTCCACCGCCACCCCCATTCACTTACAGTACAGCGGTAGTAAATCCAGACAAAAAGCAATGCAGCCCTATAAACTCCCAGCAAAGAAAAGAGCTAACCAAATACAGCGCTGGTTTACGGGCCCTTTTGGCTCGTGGCTCTACAAGAAAGGGATGCTTGCAGGCGACTCCCTAATGTGGTCGAGCCCACGCGGTTAACAGCGACACCGAACTATGAATTTCCCCGAGGTCGAGCCGCGTTAACGTCGCATAGAGGCTGTGAGGGGGGAGAGACGGGATGGATTCTGACGGTTAGAAAACAAAAAGCAGCAGAGAGACGCACGACGGACACAAGCAGGAGCAGAACAAGAGGAGATGGAGGGGATGAAGGGTTTAAAGCTAATTGGTGGATGGAAGGTAGAAGGTCAGACGAAAAATTGAACCAGATTTAGAGTTCAGGAGCCGAAGAGCAGCTAAGACGGAGGGAGATTCCCCTTTATGGAGTGAAGAGAGCGTCCTCTGCTGTAGGTAAAATATTCAACTGAGCGATGACTGACTCCTTTATCGTCGCAGTCTCCCCTCCTCCCGCCGTTCCTCTCCTCTTTTGGGAAAAGAAGTTCTGTCATCTTTTGTTTAATCTCTGTCGTAGCATTGTTAGCATTCTGGACATCGCGCGTGTCCGGAATAAGCCAGGATTCCTGATTAATGTGTGGCGAGGGGGAAGTTTTGCCAGGAAAAAAAAATGTTAAATGTCAAAGTGTCAGAATGTTTTTTTCCCGCCAAGCATTCGGAGCCCACACGAGAAACCGTCTCCCACGGTGGGGTCGGTGTTTCGCCGTCCCGGCTGTAAAAAAAAAAAACCCTGTCCATTGTCCTCCAGGCTGATTTCTCTCGGCGGTGTCGGCAAATGTTTGCTTCAGCTGTGTCGATTCTGCTGTGGCTTGAGTCTGATGGCTGTCTGTGAGCGTATCACCAGCGTCTAAGCCGGGCCTGAACGATCTGGATTCAGATTCAGTCGGTTTCTGGAGACGTCGAGCGTTTTAAAATCCTCCAGACAACAAACAAACAACGTGATGGATGTGACGACTGTGTGCGCTCGGATTTAAAAGGCTGACGCGTGAGTTCCAGAGGGAGAATGTTTGATTTTCCTGAGAGTTACGTGTCGCTTTGATGGGAGTTTTATCCATCGCACGGACGGATGAGAGGAGCGAGAGTGAGGAGCGATGGGCTGGAGAGAGTGAAGAGGAGAAACAGATAGTGAAGTTTATCCAGTTAATATCAGAATCGCACAAAGGCGATTCCTCTGCCGCTCTCCTTCGTGCACACCTCCTCCTCAGAGCTGCAGCCAGGATTTTAGAAAAACCAGAAACTCGCGTCTGTCGGCGCCAAATTGAAAGCTTTCGAAAAAAAAACAACCATTTTTGTTTATTGTATTTTTCATTTAAACGTTCCCCGGTTTCTTCGTCCCGCAGTCCTAAACGATGTTGTAAAGCGCTCTGAATGAAACAAACCTGGTGGTGACACATCGAATCATCTTGTTTATTTATGTTTGCCCTGGAAAAGATCAAGTTTATGGATACTGATTTTATATTGGTCTGAACCTTTTTGTCTGCTTTCGCTTGAACACAAGCCTTTTGCCGTCCCGTGTGATGTGAGCGCCCAAAACTTCTCCGTGATGATTGCTGCGTATCCCCGAGAGCAGTTCTGTAACAGGAGAGAGCTCAGGACCGATTAGCGTCACTGTGACGGAGATTCAACACAGCAGTAAACGGTTGCACAGGAGAGAGCGAACTTTCCAAACGCCGCACACTCGCGTATAGACAACGCGCGGTCTGCAAACAAAGCCAGGGGCGGAACAAGTCGTGCTTTTGATTCCTCGCCATGATTACATATTTGGATTTTCAATTATTTATGTGACATATAATCGTTTACACAGCAACAAAGAGAATAATGGAATTGAATTTTCTACACGATTCCTCTTTTGATCGGGAATTCTTCATCCCAAGCTCGTTAAGCTAAAATATGTAAACTGACGATTTCTATCCAGTTTAACGTCAACAAAGACAGTTTTTTTTTCACCAGCTGGCTGAAGCTACAGTTTTCCTCATATTACACTTAAAGTGAATGTTAGTTATTGTTGGTCGACCCCTCAGAGATTCATATGTTCTCACTGCAGACTTGTCAAATTCGGCACCCGTGATGCAGTTTGTACAATACATAGATGGACTTTCAAAATAAAAGCCTGCCGACTAACAGTTCACATAGTGAGACATATTATGACTTTTGGTGATGTTTCGACTTAAACCTCGTCCACATGGATCCTGTAAAAACACTTTTTTGAACCCTGGTCTAAAACGCCGCCCTTGTGTTCTCGTGTGGACGGTGAATCTGCATATTTTGCGTATCGGTGACGCCATCACCCCTCCCCTCGACCTCTAGCCTTTGACTTTTTAACCCTGCGATCTCTCATAACAAGAACAACAACAACAATGGCGGACTACATGCTTGTGTTCGTGCTGCAGAATATATTGAGCCTATCAGGGTTACTAGGACAAAACATTCTGCTCCTCTGCCACGACGCTGAGCGAGAAAGGATTACGGACAACCCACTAGACATTATCCTCTTCTTTCTACTTCTGTCTGTATACAGCGTGCAAGCTTACTGCGCATGCTCCGTCTCTTCTTCTCCGTCTTTGCTGAATTTCAAGCGCCACCTATATGCTGGAATATGAACTACAGCTTGTCGAGTCGTTAACAATGGATCCGTTTGGACGCAGATATTCTTGAAACGATGCAGAGGAACAAAAGATGGTTTTGTCAATACGTTCACAAACTCAGTTTCATCCGACATATCTCTTGTTTAACGTTTCTTATCCATCTAAATCATCGATCTTGGTGCCCACTACTGTATTCAGAGCTTTGATTTGCTTCCAGAAAAAAAAAATCACAAACACCAGCTACTCATCTTCGAGCGTTGCTGGATGCGTGTTTATCTCGCTGTAGACGTCCACATATATGCGTGTTTTCTGTCCTCCTCCCTCCGTCCTGATCGGACCAAAGAGTTTAATCCAACATAATGCTGCTGCTGCCTTTTAAGCTCCGTGCCAAGTGAGGCAGCAATTAGTCAGCGCAGGTCTCCCCTCGTCATATCCACAGATTTGAAGTGGATGGATGACGGTTGTAACGCGGGCCGATGGCGGAGCAGCTTGACGCCTGGCCTCTGCTCCTGGTGACAGACGCGGGGCTCACAGGAAAAAGGAAGAAGGCAATTAGGATTCCTTGCGTGACTTCAGAGATTTAGAGGGCGAAATTGAGCATACCTAAGAGAGAGCGAGAGAGGGAGGGATGGAGGACAAGAAAGAGGGGAACGAGAGAAAGTGAAGTGCTACAAGAGCTTTGTGGAAAATAACAGGAGATTAAGCACAGGAAGCGAACGCATTCTGAAACGAAGCGTCGGACGCGGAACAACAAAGGATGAAAGGGAAAGGATGGAGAGATAAGGATGCGGAGGCCGATAGAGAGAGAGAGGAAACTGTTTGCAGTGGTGAGTCGTCACTCCTCTTTTGGTATACAGGAGATTGAAAACGACAGAGGGCAAAGGTCAGAGCGGAAACAGGACGGATTGAGACGGAGAGAGAGAGAGAGAGAAACACGACTGACCGTGTCAGACATTTTAACTCGCGTGTTCTCTTTAATATTTCACGGTTGAGCACGGCGGCGGTCGGCTCGACTCTTCATTCCATCGAGCTCTGGGGAGTCTTTGTCACCTGATCTGTCATTTGTTGAACATTCCTCTCTCGTAGTTATTTCTCTGTTTTCTCGCGGTCTCTGCGGTGTAGCCGACCAATAAAGCCGCGCTGTAAATGAATCACACACACCAAACCTGTGCGCGCATGTGTGTGTGTGTGTGTGTGTAGTCAAAGTCAAACCAGTATGCCGGCCCAGAGCAGCCAGACTGTAAGGTTGACTGGTTTCAGTGGTCTGGGGTGAGATGTGGTTTGTCTGGGCCTTTGTGTGTGTGTGTGTGTGTGTTGTAAGGTATATTAATTCCCTGAACACCTGCTGTTTGCATTCTCGTCTTATCCACATCGTCGCAAACACACACACACATGTGCGGCGTGCCTCTGCCTCTCATGGAAACAAACAGTGGTTAGAGCTTTTGTGTTAAAGCCTCTCGTTGGCTGTCTGACTGCCAGCTGGTCAGTTAAATTTAAAGTTGAGCTTTACAGCCGGGCGGGACGGACACCCACACTCCAGCGGACCAGGTGCGTTACAAAAAAAGCTCGCTCGTTAGTCACTCAGATCCTCTGCAGCACTTTGGATTGCCGGTACAGATAAAATGTGCTTTTTTTTTGTCCCATCTGGCTGCAGAGTTCAAACCTCCGCGAGTGGATTTAACATATTTTAATGTCTCATCTTTTCACGATGGCCAACGAGCAGATGCAGACAGAATAAGTCATGCGTGCAAATCTGTAGTCGCTGTGAAGATTGTGGTAAAGCTTCTCCTCGTTCTTCATTTATGTTCCCCTGCTTCATTAATAACCTTCAGTTCTGTGTCCAATAATGACCCACTGTGCGCTCAGTTTACTCAGTCACAGAACAAGACTGATCCCCGACCTGTTCATGAGTTCAACAACGGCCACAGCAAGTTTTAATGAATGATTGTAGAATATAATATGACAAATATAAACAGGTCCTGTTATTAGATCTGGATATTAAAGTCCTTTATAGTTAATTACTGACATCTCAGCACGTAGAAGTTCCCACAGTGTTAGTTACAAACATATGTAAGTGTGCCGAACAGGCAAAACATGAATGAATGTTTATTTTACTGACTGGACGTCGTTCTGTACATCCCACACCTCTTTTATTTCACACGTTACCGCCTGTTTTATCAGTTCGGTTCATGCCGCGTCTCGTTTCTTTCTGCCAGCTGGCCTTGAGCTCTCAGGCGCCGGTGCCGTCGCCGTCGCTCTCCACCTGGACCCCCGGTGTCCTCGCTGTTTGTTTGTCTCCAGAGCAGTTTCCCTGGTGAGAGCAGAAGTTTCCACTGTGAACAAGAGAAAGATGGAGATAAGGGATGGAGAGATTAGCCGAGACGGCGGAGGAAAAATGTAGCCGACTGTAAAAGAGTGAAAGATTGAGATAAAAGAGGAGCGATTAGGGGGCAAAGAGGAAAACAGAGGAAGGCGAAGAAAAAGTGTTTAGTCAACTGTGAAACGGTGATAGATAAGACAGGGGGAGATTGAGAGAGGGGGGGACACGGTGAAGGGGGAGATTAGAGAGAGAGAAAAAGAGAGGATGGCTGGGAACACGGAGGAAACCCGCGACTCACACTTTGACGTTGAAAAGCTGCGACTGGAGGAAAGGAGAGACTTGAAAGATGAAGGGAGGGAAAAAAAAACGGAGAGATTGTCGCCAAATGTGAAAAGATGAGGAGAGATATGTGGCACGACAAGAGGAGGAAGAGGAGGAAGAGGAGGAGGAGGAGGTGAAGTGATGAGGAACACAAGTTTTCAGATTGGATTCTGCCTCAGAGTCACTCGAAAGTGAAGAGTGGTTATTTGATATTTGCAAATCGACAAGGAAAGAAAAAAAAAAAAATAAAACTCTGTTTCTGTCATCATGGTGGAAGCTGCTCTTTCCTCGAGCTGAAAATGATAAATCAATGCTGTATTGAGTTTTTTTGTCGCCACGTCCAAGAAGGCTTATCAAGCTGCCGTCGCTTTCCAAGGAACTGGCAAATTAAACTCATGCTGAAAGCCCGTGACGAGAAGCAGCAGCAGCAGCAGCAGCAGCAGCGAGCCTGGATGATGGTGAAGTGGCTGCTCTGCTCTCATAACGACACTGGCAGGACGGACGAGACTCAAAAGTCACTGAACATTTCGTTTCTGCTTTTTATATCTTTCTCGTATTATTACTGCTGCTGCTTCCACATGTCTGGAGGACTTCATGACGCGGAGGCTCATCTGTGATTATAATGAAAGCAACGTCACCGCACCTCAGAGAACGTCCAGTAATTATTTTGGCATTTTGCGCTTTATTAGAAAAGACGGCGTGAAATGAAGAGGGAGTGACGTCAGGATTACATGGACAGCACCTCAGATCTCAGGCCTCGGGGAGGACGGATTGTAAAAGTTTATTTAAAAATGAGGTCATGTGTTGTCGTAAAAAAATCCTTTTTTTTTTCGAAAACACACACTCAGGGATGTTTTTTTTACCAGACCCAAGACGACATCAGCTTTTCTTTGGCCTCTCTGCAGCAATAAGTCCAATTTTCATTCTGTTTTTATCTCTGTTTTGGTCTCCACCAGCTCCTGAGGGGAACGTTTGGCTGCTAAATGCTCCGCTGTGTTCGTCAGCTAGTCACCGACTCCTTCTGTCATTTAGTGGAAGGCAGTTAGTCTTAAAGTCGTGGAGCTGCAAGATTAGTTGACTGAAAGAAAATCAGCCACAAACTGTTTTGACTAAAGTGAAAATGTGACACATTTCCTGCATCCGGTTTCTCGTAACGTGATGATTTGCTGCTTTGAAGAGGAGAGTCTTTGAGACAAAAGAAAGTAAAGTAGACTAAACGCTGAATCAGTTAATTATGAAGTTATCTGCCAACCAAGTCAATGAGCTGAGAGACCCTAAAATTCGGCTGATAATTCTCTGTAGATTCATCATAACGAGTGGTTTATTCATCGGATATTGATGATAATATGATCTGATTTCTCCTCCACTTGATGGTTTGTACCTCCTATCTGTGCTGTTTGTTCAGCGGTCTCTTTATGTGACCTCCCGTTGTATCAGATGAGATACTGGATCTAGTTCTGAAGGACCTGTTGCGGACCCGGGAACACGTTCTGGGCTTTGGGAGGCGCTGCCCTCGACCCACACCGGCCCTCCCTGTCTCGGGCCGGGGTATGGCTCTTATTAGTGCTCC